>NC_090240.1:8423729-8446229 GCF_024489055.1 Chanodichthys erythropterus | reverse complement strand
TTTATGGTTGTATGCCAAAGTACTGTGTAGAGGTGGGCGATTTTCTCTTTTTATTTGGAGCAACATATGAATAATGATGCATTTTTGCTTCAGAAAATCTACTTTTTCTTTTGCTTTCAAAGCACTATTCTTCCCATCACTTGACTTATTTAGATGTCTATTATTTCTATCTTTTTGTCCATTCAGAGTTTGTTTGGATCATGGCTCGCAGAAAAGGAGAAGGCCTTAAGTGAAGTTCAGACCTGTGAATTTAGAGACCCCAGTGAAATAAATGGCAGCGTCCGCAGATTAGCCGTGAGTAGACAAACATGCGTAACTTTGTATTTTTAGCTTAGGTTATGAAAACAATTAACGTTATTCAGCCAAATGTTTTGACCTTTCAACCTATGGCAGAGTCTTAAGGAGGATATGGCGCAGAAGCGGAGGACCCTGAGTGCTCTGTCAGACGCTGGACAGGATGTGATGGTGCTCTTAAACAGTCCAGCCGCAGCTCAGAGGATAGAGACAGACACAGACCAATTGACCCAACGCTGGGACAACCTGGTCCAAAAACTCGAGGACTGTTCCAGCCAGGTCACATACACATCACTCTTGTGTGTATTGTTGCACATTAGTCTTTTATATAAACTTGATTCCAAGTGTCTGTTCTGTTTCCAGGTAACGGAAGCAGTGTCTGTGACCGGGATGTCCCAGATACAGGAGAAGTTTGTCATGGAGACAGTCACAACAGTAACTACACGGATGGAGCAGACCTTCACCAGCAGCGACCGAGAGCTACCACCACCCGCCCCGCCAAAAAGACGACATCTAGATACAGACGGCGAGCTCAGGAGACTGTACGACAAACACAAACATGTGTCTTCCCTGACAAAAACCCTAGAAATATTTTTTATCAGTCCCTCCAGGATTTCACACGATCACAACTTTAATGCAAAATCAAGCAAACTTTGCATTATTTTCTGCAACTTGGGTTTTTGTCTTATTTACCCAGGTTTTCACACACACGTTTGTTTTTGTGAATTGTAGGGACATTCCATAAGCGTAATGTTTTTTATACTCTACAAACCGTATTTTCTATCCCCCTACACTACCCCTACCCCTAAACCTAACCATCACAGGAAACACATTTTTACTTTCTCAAAAAAAAAACCTCATTCTGTATGATTTTATAAGCCTTTTGAAAAGTGGGGACATGGGGTAATGTCCTCATAAGTCACCCTCTCCTTGTAATACCTATGTCATACCCATGTTATTATACAAATTTGTGTCCTGATATGTCACAAAGACACGCACACACACACTTTTATACAAGAGTTTAAAAGGAAAGAAAAGTTATGTGGCAAATATGAGGGAAGTCCATTTCAGCAATGGAGAGGTTAATGTTTAATACTTCCAAGTTATCGCTTCAAAACATTCACAACCTACGCTTGTCTATTGTCTTTCCAAGCTGTTTGCTTTTAAAAGGCGCCAGAGAGACGTAGTTGCACAAGAAATCCAAAACATTGCTTACACTACCGCTCAAAAGTTTGGGATCGGTAAGATTTTTAATGTTTTTAAAATAAGTTTTGTCTGCTCACCAAGGGTGCATTTACTTAATTAAAACAACAGTAAAAACAGTAATATTGTGAAATATTATTACAATTTAAAATGACAGTTTTCTATTTGAAAATATTTTAAAATGTAATTTATTCTTGTGTTGGCAAAGCTGAATTTTCAGCATCATTACATTACATCATTACTCTTCAGTGTCACGTGATCCTTCAGAAATCATTCTAATATGCTGATCTGCTGCTCAAGAAACATTTATTGTTTACAATTGTACAAAATATTTGTGTACAATATTTTTTTTCAGGATTATTTGATGAATAGAAAGTTCAAACGAAGTGTTTATCTGAAACCTAATCTTTTGTAACATTATAAATGACTTTACTGCCACTTTTGATTGATTTAATGCATCCTTGCTGAATAAAAGTATTAATTTTTTAAATTTCTTTTTAAATTTTTAAAAAAATCTTACTGACCCCAAACTTTTGAACGGTAATGTAAAATGTTACAAAAGCTTTGTATTTTAGATAAATGCTGTTCTTTTGAACTTTCTGTTCATCAAGGAATCCCTCAACATTGATAATAATAATAAATATTTCTTGAGGAACTAATCATCATATTAGAATGATTTCTGAAGGATCACGTGACACTGAAGACTGGAGCAATGATGCTGAAAATTCAGCTTTGCCAACACGAGAATAAATTACTTTGTAAAATATATTCAAATAGAAAAGTTATTTTAAATTGTAATAATTTTTCACAATATTACTGTTTTTACTGTATTTTTAATTAAATAAATTAAGCCTTGGTGAGCAGACAAAACTTTTTTTAACAACATTAAACATCTTACCGATCCTAAACTTTTGAGCGTTAGTGTACATGGGACAAAATACAAATTTCTGAGGGTTTCATGATAATAATGAAACTACTATATATAATACTGTATATAGTGTATAATAGTCTTTATAATTAGATTCGATTTAAATAAGCACATTAATTTGTTAGATGTGCACTTAATATTTCAAAAAGTGGAGATGCGGTCATTTCAGGCTGCAATAATTTAATTAAAAAAAAAGAATACTCTGATGTTTATTCTGCAGTGCACTACACCAAATATCAAATCATATGAGCCAGCAATTATTGTACATGTTTGACATGGGCTATCTGATATCATTCCAGACAGTGTTTTTGACAATTAAAAGTCACATTTCAAGCATTACAGATTAGCAGCTGTTCAAGCAAGTTTCCATCATGCAGTTATGTTCATAATTAGCACATTTGTGAAGGTTAGCATAAGCTATGCAGTGTTTACACACACTGCTCTGTTGTTCTGCTCCGCTGTAGCACTCCCTCATGTGAACCCTGATGTGATGTGTTTGTGTTTTTTAGAGCTGAAACCGATGTTCCCAAGCTTTTGTCGCGGCTGGCTGCATGGAAATCATCCGCCCGAGCTGCTGGAGACTCGTCTCTCCTGAAGGAAAAACTACAGGTGACTTGCTGTGTTGACCCGCACTAACATTTACTTGTTCATACATTTGGCCTACTGAATATGTTTGTCCTGTCTCTGTAGGTCCTGGGGGTGGAGCTCGATGAAAACGAGGGGCCGGTGAAAGAGGTGGTGCAGAAAGGAGAGAAGATGATTGAACAGTTGGAGAAAGGTATGGAATTATATATTATGGGTGATTTCCTCAAGATAAATGTTGGTCTTTGTGTTCTTTAACCAATTAAATTCACTCAATCTGCCTATAGAAGGTCTGTCTTCAGAGGTGGCACGTTCTGGGCTGGACTCTGTGCGTATGGAATGGGAGAGCTGTCAGAAAATGATCCAGGATCTAAGGAAGCGAGCTCAAGTTCTAGAGCGAGCGGCGGCGGTTCTATCAGGACTGAAGGCTGTGGATGGAGTGCTGCAGGAACAGGAGAAATGGTTGACCTCCACAAAAGGGTTTAGAGCAAAAGACAACCAGCAGGAACTACAGACACTCAGAGATGTCTGTGAGGTCAGTCAAATTCCAGGCCACTATGCAAGATATTGTTCTCAAATCAGATGTTTACAAGAATTTAACTGTACACTTTTAAAAATAGGTTTTTGCAGCAGTGCAATAGAACCATGTAGGGTTCATCAAAGATTTTTTCATTGAACAGTTCTTAAAATAACCATTTTGTCTTCATTTGAAGAACATTTAAAAATCTAAAGAACTTTTTTTTCCACTATACAATCTTAAAAATAAAGGTTCTTTATTGGCATCGTTCTATGAAGAATCCATAGAAACTTTCCATTCCACAACAAGTTCTTTATAGTGGAAAAAGGTTCTTTAGATAATTTAAAATATGCTTTTTCACAATAAAAATGGTTCACTGAAAGGTTCTTTTGGGAGCCCAGAATTCTATGGCATTGCAATCCCCCTTTTAGCGTAAAAAAGGAATGGAATGGAAGGATTTCATGAAGGTTCTTCATGGAACCACCAGTAATGCCAATGAAGAAGCTTTACTTTTAAGAGTGAAACATGTTAAAACCAACTCAGAATGCCTTATGTGATTTTCACACAGAGTTATTAACAGAGCAAATGTGTAATGTATATGTGTTTTTTTTAGGCTCGGATAGCAGAGCTGGAAAAGCTTCAGCCGCAGGTGGAAGATCTCTGCGCTGAGACGGAACGTCTGACCGGAGAACCTGGTTCCCCTGATACCATGAGGCCCAGTGTGACTGCGCTGGCATCACGCCACAGCTCAACTATTCAAGAGCTCAAGGCACGGCAGCAGGACATCACGACAGGTATACAATGCCAAATTACAGCCCTTACAAAACACACGCATTACATTTTAAAGAATGTTGCTCCAGCCTGCAATTTGAGGGAACTTAGGATTGTGAAAATTGGTAGTTCAGCTTTTCTTTCTAAGGTACAAATCAAGGAGAAATTAAATCACTTCTGGAGAAAGAACAGAACATTCCTACAGGATTGCATTTAAAGGGATAGTTCACCCAAAAATGAAAATTTTGAACACACAAGAAGAAACAGTTGACTTCCATAGTATTTTTTCCCCCCATACTATGGACGTCTATGGTGGTTACCCACATTCTTTAAAATATCTTCTTTTGTGTTCAGCATAAGAAAGAAACTTTTAGAACAACTTGAGGGTGCGTAAATGATTACAGAATTTTCATTTTTGGGTGAAACAGCCAACAATGTAATCGTTGATTCACCCTCATATTATTCCAGCTTTGTTTCATCAGTCAAACACAAAAGGAGAAGTTTTGAAGCATGTCCAACTTGCTCTTTCCATACTATAAAATAGGCTCTAACTGGTTCTCTCAAGCTCCAAAAAAGACAAAATATTACTTCAGAAGTTTATGCGAGTGTCTGCTTGGGTAGAGTTCAAATTGAAATGGAACATCATCATTTTCAAACACTTTACATAGGAAATAACTCCAGCTGTTCACATGTTACTAAGCTGAATGCTAAGATGCTAAGTGACCTGTGTCAGTTGTTTCACTTTACTATCATTCATAACTCCTTTCCTGTGGGCTCATGAGATAGTAGAGTGTCCATCAGATGCACTTCAGAATCAAAACAATATCATAATATATCATAAAAATATATAATAAAATATTTGATCAAAAATACAGAAAAAACAGTTATATTGTAAAATATTATTACAATTTAAAATAATGATTTTCTATTATAATATACTTTAAAATATAATTTATGTCTGTGATGCAAAGCTGAATTTTCAGCATCAGCATCATTCAGGATTCTTTGAAGAATAAAATGTTTAAAAAAAAAAAGAGCAGCATTTATTTAAATTAAATCTTTTGTAACAATATGCACTACTGTTCAAAAGTTTGAGGTCAGTATTTTTTTTTTGTTTTTTTGGAAGAAATTTATATTTTTTCAGCAAGGATATGTTAAATTGATAAAAAGTGATTTGTAAATATTTATATTGTTAGAAAATATATATATTTTGAATAAATGCTGCCTTTTTGACTATTTATTCATCAATGAATCCTGAAAAAAGTGTCACAGTTTCCAAAAAATATTAAGCAACACAACTGTTTCCAACTTTGATAATAAGACAAAAAAAAAAAAAAATAAATAAATAAATAAATAAATATTTATTATTAAATATATTTATTATATTATTATATTATTTATTATATTTTATATATATAATATATATGTAATATATAATATATAATATATATTATATATATATATATATATATAAATATAATTAGTTCAAGTACTTTTGTATCTAATCTTGCCTTTGTTGATACTCAGATAAGCATAAACAAATACAGCACAGGAATATATAGAAATATAGGGTAAAAGGCAGTAAATTTTATTTATTTTTTAAACAGATTTCGGTAACTCAACTAGGGCTGCAGGACTGATCGTATTGTAGTAGTAGTGATCATGTTTTTGCTTCTCTCATTTAGTTAACCAAAAACAGTTAACTGCCATCTGCCATAGTTAACTGCCATCCAACCATCTCAGACGTGAGTCTCGGGTTTATTGTTTGCAATTGTGCAATCTAAATGCATTTTCAATAAGAAAATAATTAATATAATTTGGAATTATTGGGATTAACATAAGAAATGTCAATGTTTTAGCTTTTCAGAGAAGCTTCTTAAAGTTTTAGCAGTTCACATAATGCAGAGAGTATTCATGTATATGATTAAATACAATAAATAAAGAAACAAGATCAGGTCAAATAAACCCTGCGTATGAGCTGATGTTCTCTTGATTTGTGCTTGCATGAAAGTGCAATTATTTCTTGTGCAAAAATAAATTATCAGTTTAATCATAGCCTTAAGCTAGCAATGCCAAGCTTCGATTCCCTGATAAAATGTAATCCTTGAATGTTCTGTAAGTCAACAATGAAATGTCTGGCTTTCATAGTATAACAGTGATCTTAAAATGCTGCAGCTCATGTGGGCAGTTCACGAGGTTTTGGAGCAGATCCACAGAGAGATTAAGGCCCAGTGAGATTTTTACAAGTCCCGGGAATTGAATTGGGGCCAAGATGGACAGTACCTCTCTTTCTCTCTCTATTTCTCTTGTTCTCATCCGTTTTATTGAAGGGCAGAAATGGTGACTTATGCAACAGGTAAATCATTTGTGGAGCCAACAAGAGCCGAGCCACAGAAAGAGAGAGCAGTCTATTTAAGGCTGTAGCTTCAGTGAGAAAGCTTTTACACACTGATAAACCTCTGAGAGAGTGTGTGTGTGTGTGTGTTGTGCTTGAAACCGCTCCAAGTAAGAGTACATCAGTGTTTAACCTTAAAGCCTCCGGAAATCTCTTACACCCACATTTAGCTAGCCTTGGAAATGGGGACATGCTGTAGACTTCTATTGTTTTATCTACAGCTAATCATATTGACTATCTTAAACCAGAATGAAAACAACAACAAAATGTTGCTTTACTTGAAAATAGTTTTTCCTAACTGAGCACATCAGTGATGCTTTGTCAGATTTAGGACGCTTCTGAGGACTTTTTTACTCCCAGTATAGCCAAATAAACACACATGCATGTTTACTGCTGTCTGACAATCTGCTGATGTATTTATACAATGCTAAAGACTAGCACAATAAATAAATTGTTTTACTTTATTTATGACTATTTTTTACCCTCGAGGATGTCATCAAAATTAGTTTTTTTTTTGGTTTTTCACATTCCATCTGGGCAATTTTTTCATCCATTTTGCCCTAAAGTAAATCTGCATAAAAACACAAACATAAACATTTAAATGCTCGTGGGACAATCGGAAACCTAATGTTCCATGATTTGACTTGTTGACCTCTAACATCTGGGATCCAGGCTTACCACACACACACACACACACACACACACACACACACACACACACACACACACACACACACACACACACACACACACTTACACACACTTACACACACTTACACACAATAACAAACACACATGAGCCACAGGCAGTTATTTTTGTCTCCTCTCTTATATTCCACATCTTAGAAGGGGCCAATTCACAAAAAAAATTTTATAATCACATATGTAAAAATCCAACAGGGAACCCTTTAGTGATGTGTGAGTGTCTAGATGTACAGTATATGCCATTGAGGGGCTGCTGTTTGCCACCACCCAAAACATAATTGCACCGACTTGAAACTTTAATCTGAAAACATATAAATCTGGTAGATTTGGAGATCATACTTGTAGCTCATACATTTCTATGACACAAACACATAATATTTGTAATTAAAAATTTGGGGTGTGACGAGACATGTAGCTCATGAGACGAGACAAGATTTGAGTTCACGAGAACAAGATGAGATTTTTGCACGGTAGTTTTAAGAAATCCTAATGATTAAATACATGACTAGATAAATAGTCTGCAGGAGCATTTGAAATTTCACGATCTTAAATCTGTACATGAATTTTGAGCTTCTACAACTTTTGACCTCCTAGCTGAACTTCTTTCCACAAATTGATCATAGAAATAAAAAAAAAAAAACAGTATGAAGAAAAATGACAGTTTTCTCTTATTAGGTTATTAAGTGCAAACAATAAATCCAACCATAATCAATATATTCTCAATGTTCAAAGTGCAAATGGAGACCAAATTTATTCTTCAAGCATGATACAGAGCTAAGAGATGGTTACAACTACATAGCCCAGCCTAAGATAGTTTTCATATTCTGAGATATTTTTATGCATCAGGGAGCCGCTTTCAAAATGTTGGGTATTGAAATCGTGTTTGAATGCTCACTCGCGTTTTACTTTCGCTTTCGCGTGTACTCTGTGAATAGGGAGCGGCAGTGCTGAGCACAAACTCTACAAGGTAAAACATTTATATGAAGCTAGGCTCTGTTGTGCAGTGAATCCTCCGCCATGGTCTTGTCAGTGAACTCTGATTCCTGCTACACTACGTAGTGCTCTGCTGTTCGTTAAATGGTTTTCATTTCTATAAAAAGCAAAATGACAGTGGAGGTGTAATGTAAATGTAGCAGTGGCATATTCTGTCCTAATTTCACCCTCACACTCCGTCATGGCAACATCACGAGACAGATCACATTTTAAAGGTGTAATATATAAGATTTTTGCAGTAAAATACCCAAAAACCACTAGGTCAGTGTTATATATTTTGTTCCCTTGTGTACTTACAATATATCCCTAATGATTCCAACTATTTGTAAATCGTGAGAAAATTGCTATTTTAACCAAGGCTCCAGGAGTGTGAGGAGTCGCCTGTCAACTGCGTCATACCCGCGTTACCCTCGGTTTCCAGTTTTATTTTGTAGAAACCATGGAAACACCAAAGATGCTTTAATATTGACATGTTTTAATAGGCAAGGGAACAACTGTTTGGATATATTTATAGACAGAAAACGAATTATTGTTATATAGCACGTTTAGTCTTATTGTTTAAATCTAATTTGTTTTTTTTTGGTTTTTTTGCGAGTACCACGCTTTACCATGCCTCAGAGAAAAACACTATTTTGTCAAATAGCTAACATAGCATAATCAGATGCAGCTTTATTTTTAGTAATACAGAATTTTCTCCATCATACAATACATTTTAAAATTAATTGCATGCCATTTATCAACACAAGCCATCCAGCATTTAAGATGATATTCTAAAATCGATCTATCCTACTGCAGTGTGCAACAAGTGTCCACAGCAGCCACTTAGCGAACGCACAGAGTAACGTTATAACATCATTTTCAACACACTCAAATGTATCTAATATGATAAACAGAGCTGCATTACCTCATACTCATGACCGGAAAAGCGGAAGCGGTGCTGGCGACTGTGTCATAATAAAGGTTCCGCTGCTCGTGAGGCGTGTGTTGCGCAATCGCTCCAGCGGCCTCGTTCAGCTCCCACAACACTCGGTCCTGCTCTGCTTCATACTACAATAAAGTTTATAATCCCATCCATGAACATGATTTCTTCCCGAGTGCTATTCCTATTCTTTTGCACCAGCTGTGAATTGAAGACCACATGTACCAAGATTCCACACTCAAAGTTCATCAAGCTATGCCTTTGTTTTGAATAGGCCTCTAGTGGACAGAAATCTTAAATATTGCACCTTTAATCTTGTCACACCCCTATTAAAAATTGCAGGAACTGCTAAAATGTGATTAAAAGTGGAGAAACTATAATAAAAATGGTGACCAGTTGCAGCTTCTAAAATGCTATTATCTTATGCATATTTGCAAAAGAAACTAATAATGATATTATCAATTATTTTAGGTTACTTGAATGAATGAATGAATTGATTTATTTGTGTGTTTCTCTCTGTAGTTTTGTCCGGGCTGGTGGGGTCCAGAGTGCTGCAGCAGATCGAGTCCAGACTGAACACCATCAACAGTGACATCAGAGACATGAGCACAGCTGAACAGGGACTCGTTAAAGCTCAGGTCTGTGTGTGTGTGTGTGTGTGTGATTTTAGTTTTAATAATCACTCTAATATTATGAGAATATTAGAGTCTCCACACTACAACTATAATGATAACTCCACAGAGAAACAATATCACTGGAATTACGATTTTATGTTATCTTGGGTCAGTATGGATGCAAGAGCAAAATTTCTGTAATGATCGTAATATTATGTCACCTTCTGCAGCACCCTTTTTACAAATATAATTCTACACAATAAATCCATATTGTAAAAGTATGCTATCTAGTCCACTTTACTGCAATGTTTGCATTCTTTTAATTCAGCTAAGAGGCCATGCCAAGAGATCTTCTGTAGGCCACACGCTGTCATGTGATATAAGTCAGAAGTCACTAAATGTGAACTTTAGAACACGGTGAAATTCCCAGAAGTCTGTTTATTCTGTCTCTAGCATTCACATGTGTACCAATGCAAGTCAATGGAGCGACCAACCCTTAATTCTTACAGTTTGATTTAAATCAAGTATTTTGTTGAAGTTTGTATGTGTTTTTTTTTTTTTGTTTTTTTCACCAAGTCATCCTCTCATTTGGCGCTCAACGAGGACTCTGTGTTAGTCTAACTTTGTGCCAAGTGTTGGTTCTCTGTCTGTATCTGCTCTTGACCTGTGTGTAGTCTCTTAGGTGACGTTTGCTTTTGATTTTTGGACACGTTTCTTTCTGTAAGTGCTTGAATTATGGGAAGAAAGCCAAAGACTAAGATGGCAAAACAAGCCAAAGAGAGCAAATGCAGGCTGCCATTTATTTAAAGCCATATAAATATTTATACTTTCCTTTGGTAGTTTGTGCCATTAGCCAAGAGAGACGGGACGCACGCCAGGCAGTGCCCGCGTGGCAGAGCCCGTCTGCACAGCTCTGACCAGCCCACACAAACGGCCAAAAGCTGCCCTCAAGTCCGGTTATGTAATGTCTGTCACATCTAAGAACTGATTATGGACTGTGAGAAGCACAATCTTGCAGAATCTCCTATTTTAGATGTGACTTCTTTCTGTGGGAGTGAAAGTGATCTTTGGAGGGTTTTCGATTGACATGAGTTGTCTCCACCTGCTGGTGTGAATGAGCTACTGCACTCTGACATGCAGAATAGTACATATTACAATGATCTTCTGATATATTTGCTTGTGGAAAATGGGTTTTTCATTTAAAAAAAAAAATTATTTGGAATTTTTGTAGAAATTAATTGGCAAGTTTACATTTTCAACATTATTTCAAGTGTATAGTAAACATCAAAGTAATAACATATCTTCTTTACACCTTGAATACACGTTGTGTACACATCAAACATAAAGCGTTTGTCTCAGTTTTTCTCTCAGGGTCTACAAGGGTCCTCTCTGTAATGTCATTGTAACTTGACCATGGTTCTTTTTTTGGTGCTGCAACAGTAAATAGAAAGATCATTTTAATTCAGAAATTTAAAACATCCTAAAAGAGGCATACTGAGGTCTTATTTATTAGATTTGATTTGACACATACATCATTTGAAGCATATTGTTACTTATGTTTGCATTTTTTCACTGTTACTGTTCCCCTTTGTGAACTATATTTTAAATGATTTTAAATGACTAAATTACTGCATACACTCACAAATAATCCAACAGCATATTTTAGTGAGCAGCATATTAGTTTTGTGCAGTGTTATTTTATTATTTTTTAAAATACTGTTTTAGTATTTGTTCATATTTTAAATAAGCTTTTATCTTTAAGTTTTTAGATTTTGTTTTCATTTTAGTTCAAGGTTTCTCGGTTTCCGGTTTTTTGTAGAAACCATGGAAACACCAAAGATGCTTTATTATATTACATGTTTTAATAGACAATGAAACAACTGTTTTGATATATTTATAGACATAAAAAGTAATTATTGTTATATAGCTCAACACGTTTAGTCTTATTGTTTAAATAATGTTCTTGATTTATTTATTTATTTATTTTTTGCGAGTACCATGCTTTACCATGCCTCGGTGAAAAACACTATTTTGTGAAGTAGCTAACATAGCATAATCAAATGCAGCTTTATTTTTAGTAACACAGAAATTTCTCCATCATACAATACATTTTAAAATTAATTGCATGCCATTTATCAACACAAACCATCCAGCATTTAAGATGATATTCTAAAATTGATCTATCTCTGTCTCAAACAAGTGTCTCACAGCAGCTGCCGAGCGAACACACAGAGTAACATTATAACATCATTTTCAACACACTTAAATGTATCTAATATGATAAACAGAGCTGTGTTACCTCATACTCATGACCGGGAAAGCAGAAGCGGCGCCGGCGACTGTGACATAATAAAAGTTCTGCTGCTCGTGAGGCGTGTGTTGTGCAATCGCTCCAGCTCCTCGTTCAGCTCCCACAACACTCAGCCCTGCTCTGCTTCATACTATAGTAATGCTAATAATCGCATCCATGAACATGATTTCTTACCGAGTCCTATCCCAATTGTTTCCACTGGCTGTGATGTGAAGACCACATGTCCCAAGATTCCGCGCTCAAAGTTCATCAAGCTACGCCTTTGTTTTTAATAGGCCTCTAGCGACCTCTAGTGGACAGAAATCTTACATATAGCACCTTTAACAAAACTTTTTCTTTTTATGGATTTAATTTTAGTTAACAATAAAATCCCTGGTTCTGTGTTACAAATGTGGACAATAATTATGCAGACAATAAATCTAGTTTATAGTATTATATAATATAATGTACTATATTAATGACACATTGGCCTTAGTTTTTCCTTGTCTATCAATCTATTACTTTAAATCAGATAACTAGTTACCTAAGTGAGTTGACTGAACCAGTGAAATCCGAAGTTTACAGCATGACCACACTGATTCATTCTTAGGGTCTTTATAATGCTGTTTTATAGTGATTATGAGCTGTAATTATTTAAAGTATAACCTGGCTCACTCTTAGGAGCGATAAAGCAGTAGGTTCTTGTGGGTAATGTTGTTTTGACCTGTTTTCTAGGCTCTGTATGCAGAGATAGAGCAGCAGAGGCTGAAGGAGTCAGAGGCAGCGGAGCAGCAGCGCTGGACTGAACTCTCCACTGCCGCCCTGGACCAGCTCAGCATGCTGCAGTGCATTCTGGGTAGCATGAAGGACACAAAAGTGAGGGACTGATTCACATGAGTATCTTGAACTGTTGTGAATGTTGTGTGTTTTGATGCTTGCGTTGATGTTGATCAGGTGAAGAGCGAGGAGGTGCAGCGCTGGCTGGATGCGGTTGAGGAGCTGCTGTCTCGAGATGCCAGTGGCCTCAGCCACGGCGACAAACTACAGGAAGAGCTCAGCCAGTGCAAGGTCAGAGGTCAACGTGTTAAATATGTCATTCATATGGATGGATACTGTTGAATAATCTAGAATAATGCTGATAGTTTTACATGCTTTCTAGTAGTGGTGCACTGAAATTCTTTTTTTTACTAGAACCAAAATTACAGTTTTTATTTAGACCAAAAACCAAAACTGAAAATGTATGAAGTTCATTTAATAATCAATAAATTAATCAAATTTATTGGACCCACTTTATATAAAGTGGCCTTAACTACTATGCACTTACATTTAAATTAATAATTTGATACAATGCACTTATTGTGTACATACATGTTTTTACATTGTAGTTATATTTTAAAAACACCTGCATGTAATTACATCTGTAATTAATTTCTTTAATTGCATTTATAATTACACTGTTGACCTATCCCTTAACCCTTACCCCCACCCTTAAACCTACCCATACCAGCAAAACTTTCCCTAACCTTACCCATATCCACCTCAATAGCAGCACAAGTATTGCACAATTCAATATGAACACATTAAGTACATTATACTTATTTTTTGATGTAAGTACATAGCAGTTAAGGCCACTTAATATAAAGTGGGACCAATTTATTTAATAATCAGGACTCAAATAAAAAAACTGAGCTGTATATAAGCATTTAAACTACACACAGTGCAGTTTTTATATCAATATTTTAATAACATAATTATTTATTTTTATTTCACTTTTAGTCATTTTTAGTAAACTTATTTATTTCAGTTAGTTGCCAATAATTTTCATTTGAGTTTGTTTACATTATTCATCTAATATTTATATATATTTTAAGCTTAATTTCAATCAACAAAAACATTTTTTAACAGTTTTAGGGTACATTTACATGAAAATGATACATTAAAAATGGAAGAATTTTATCCTTTTTGCATTCAGACGATGTTCTTCACTAACAGACGAAAATGTTGTCAAAACAATCCCCATTCACACTGATCTGTAAAAACGACTAAAAACTCTGTATTCTGCTGCCAGGCCAGTAGATGGCGATGTCACTTTGTAAAGAAACACTATGCACCTATTGGCGGAACATGTAATACACATGCGCATGACGTCACTGTTTTCACAAATTCACATTTTTGTAGTTTACACAAAGACAATAACAGTATCATTTTCAAAAACTCGCACTTTGAAACCCGTTTTCGAAAGTTTGCAATTTCAGGCCCAATAATAAGTTTTCTAGCATTACATAATATTATGTACTATACTGATGATACATTTTTTAAATCAAAATGAAAGTTTTCATCTAACCAAAAACCAAAACCAACAATTTAGGTTTACTTGACTATAATAATCAACACTCAAATAAAAACTTAGTATTTAAACTGTAACATTACATGACATGTTGTTCTCAAGCTGTTTTATTGACGTCTTTCCACGGTTGAAACACTGATTGATCAATTACATGAGACGGGATTATTTCAGTAAGTTGTTCTGTGTCTTTCAACATTCCTTCTGATGTTCATTCATGCATATTTCATGCTATAATTAGCAGTAGATGATCGGTTCACATGACACTTGAACTGAGGCTCTACAGTAAAAGAGCATTAAAGAGCGTCAAAACAACATTTATTGTTTGAATTAAGTTATAAAATGGACATAATTTTTGCAGCTCAGACTTTGTTTCATATCAAAATTAATGAAGCACAAAGCTTATTGTGATTATTTGAGGGCAGGTGCTACAAAAAATGTTTAGAGACGTTTTGTTCATGCACAGGCTAAAAGATCTCGTTTCATCGAATTGAAGATCCATTAAAAACGAGAGATCGATATTGTCCACACAGCATATCTGTTGTAGCTTATCCACATGGTGTTCATGAAACAGACTTTGACACACTCAATTAAGCACTTCAGCAGAGAATTGTCAATTAAACACCACCATTTTGGTTAATGATTTCGGCCCTCTAAAACGGTTTCTAGCTGTTTGAAGCTGGTTTAGGTGGTTGATCAGCAGGACTCGATCAAGACTACCTTATCTGAGCTGGTGGTGGACAGATTGAGCTGGTTTACTAAACACAGTTGAATCTGTTCAAGTCCTGCTGGCTGAGTGTCTGTAAGGTTAGTGATGATCCACTCTGTGTGTGCAGGAGCTGGTGAGTGAGATAGAGAGCGTGGACTCGTCTCTGAAGCAGATGGCAGAAAACGTGGCGGCCGTGCAGCAGAGCTCAGTACCGACTTTGATCCGTTGGGGGCAGGAGGAGTTGGACGACAGGCAGAGACGCTGGGACGCTCTCAGTAAAGAGGTTCGAATGTGCTGCTACACAGCAAAGGGAGAACATATACAGTGTTGTTCACCCAAGCAGGAATCAATCCGTAACCCAACACGTCCTTCTTGGCTTAGTCCCATTGAGTGGATGTCAGTGTAAAATGTGTTCAATCTTGATTGCAGCTGTTGAGGCGCGAGGAGCGTGTGAGTGAAGGTCAGGAGAAAGTGACGAATCTGAAGAAAGATGTGGCGGAGATGCGTGAGTGGATGATTCAAGTGGACGAGGAGTTTCTCATGAGAGACTTTGAGTATAAGAGCCCAGAGGAGCTGGAGGAGGCGCTGCAGGAGATGAAGGTGCTTATGGGCCTGTCTAAATACCCACACATCACTACTCATCTACTTACATGACGTATTTCCTGTTTTTGGTGTTTAAGTGGGCGTGAAGAGACCGCAAGTGTGTGTCAAACTTCTGATTACCTGTGGGACACACTTATAGTGTTGGGAAAATGCACGTGTTTACAGAGCTTTTTCATTTTCAGTAATTTGCATTTTAAAATAAACTTGTAAATGTCTGTTCAGTCGTCCCTATGTAACAGATGAGACAATTTAGTGCTTCTAATTAAGTGATAAAAAGCAGTTGCAAATGTTGTACAAAATACACATATTTGCACCAGTAAAGTGTGCAACAGTTTGTTTTACTACCAAATTATATGTAATATCAAATTAATTTAACTTAAAGTGGAAGGTTTTCCTCAACATCTCGAAATTTTGGGCCACTCAAGTTCCTGAACATGATGCATGATGGGATACGCTTAGCCTTGAATAGTGTGCGTTAAGACATGGGACAGTCTTGCATACTTACTTCCTGTTGGGTTCATGCGCTGTCAAGTGGCCAAGACTGCATGTGTGGGTGTTTGGATAAACCCAAAGAATAGGCTGAAAAGGATATTGAAACTCATCTAGTCATAACTAATCTGTAATAACTTTGATTATTAATATTAACTAAAAATATTGTACATTACTCATTGTAATGTTTGTTAATGTGCGTTTATACTGTTAGAAGTTTAATACAGTTGTTGTAATTTTTCATTTTTCATATAAAATATTTATACTTTATTTGATTTTAGCTTTATTTTAAATAACAAATATGATTAGAAAAAGTTTTTCGCCACTGTATAAATAAATAAATAAATAAATAAAATATAATTGACTTTTTATCTCACAAATCTGACTTTTTTCTTGCAATTCTTATTTTTTCCCCACAACTGTAAGATATAAACTCGCAGTTGTGAGTAAAAAAGTCAGAA
Source organism: Chanodichthys erythropterus (assembly GCF_024489055.1). NCBI lineage: Eukaryota > Metazoa > Chordata > Actinopteri > Cypriniformes > Xenocyprididae > Chanodichthys > Chanodichthys erythropterus. The sequence goes on along the minus strand of NC_090240.1, from coordinate 8,429,412 downwards.
TTGCGAGATAAAAAATTTGCAATTATCTTTTTTCTTTTTTTTTCTTTTTATTCAGTGGCGGAAAGAAGCTTCCATATAAAAAATTTGAACAGTTTGTAAATGTCAAATAGGTTTTTACGGAAGCAAAAAGTCGTTAAATTACGAGAACAAATTGGTTAAATTACGAATTTGTTCTCATAAATTAACAACTTTTTTCTCGTAATTTAATGACTTTATTCTCAACATTTTATCTCGACTTTTTTTCTCTAAATTTAACGACTTTTTTTTTCTCATAATTTATTGAATTTGTTCTCATAATCTAACAACTTTTTTCTCGTAATTTAATGACTTTATTCTCAACATTTTATCTCGACCTTTTTCTTGAAATTTAACAATTTTAATCTCGAGATGGTTTTATTTTTTTTATTATTGCTTGGCCCTAATCCTCTTCCGTAGGTTTTGAATCATATCAGTCATTTTTTTAAAAAAAAATTAATTATTATTATTTTTGTTATTTAAAATGTATAATTTTAATTTTTTTTTTTTTTTTTCTTTACCCGAAGCACCGACAGTGTTTTTGTGCCATAGTCATAATTTAGTTTTTCATGCAGATTTTTCTATAGAGACTTTTGTGTAAGCGTCGTCTCTGTGCGTGTGTTTCAGAGGGCCAAAGAGGATGTGCTGCAGAAGGAAGTGCGTGTGAAGATTCTGAAGGATAGCATTAATGTGTTGATCAGTAAGACACCCCCTAGTGGTAGTGCTGACCTGAGCCCTGAGCTCACTGAAGTTCTGCAGAACTACCAGAAACTGTGTGATCGCTTCAAGAGCAAGTGCCACACGCTTGAGGTACACAAACACACACACACACACACACACACACACACACACACACACACACACACACACACACACACACACACACACAGACAGAGGGTTGGGACCGAGCTGCTCACAATGTGGTTTGATTGGTTCCTGTTTGGATCTGTAAATGAAGTGTAATGTGGTTGCACTGATGTTCAGGAGGTGTGGTCCTGCTGGATTGAGCTGCTGCAGTATTTGGATGTGGAGTCTGGCTGGTTGAACACACTGGAGGAGAAGGTTCACGCCACTGAGAACGTCCCAGAAAACACAGAGTCCATCAGCGAGGCTCTGGAGGTAACAGCTTTCATGTTGAAAGTGCAGTTAGGAATTTTGCATAAGGCCAAAACGCCGTAATGTGACAAAATCTGTAACGAGTCTTTTTTCGGAGCTTGGTTTCAATATAAAGCTGTTTTTGTACTAACTAGGAAGCTTTGAGTTCTGAAACTTACAGGATGTTTTTATAGTACAAAGGCCTCTTACTGACCCCAATTCATGACCCCTTTAATGAAAACTCTGGTATTTCTGTCCTTCCATTGAAAGTCTGTTCATCCAAAACTCAAAAATTGATCAGTGAACATAAGCAGAAGCTCAACCGAACCAGCCTAATTTACCAGCCCGAATTTACCTCGGCATAGTTGAAGAACAAGAGTTCAGTACATGGAAAAGACATACGTTGTGTTTCAAACTCCATTGTTTCCTCCTTATATAAATCTCCTTTGTTTAAAAGACCTCCGGAAAACAGGCGAATCTCAACATAACACTGACTGTTACGTAACAGTCGGGATCATTAATATGTATGACCCCAATATTTGCATATGCCAGCTCATGTTCAAGGCATTAGACAAGGGCAGAACGTCTGGATCTGTGCACAGCTGAATCAACAGACTAGGTAAGCAAGCAAGAACAATAGTGAAAAATGTCAGATGGAGCAATAAGAATTGACATGATCCATGATATCATGATATTTTTAGTGATATTTATAAATTGTCTTTCTAAATGTTTCATTAGCATGTTGCTAATGTACTGTTAAATGTGGTTAAAGTTACCATCGTTTCTTACTGTATTCGCAGAGACGAGCCGTCGCTATTTTCATTTTTAAACATTTGCAATCTGTATAATTCATTAACACAACTTCATTCTTTATAAATCTCTCCAACAGTGTGTAATGTTAGCTTTAGCCACGGAGCACTATCAAACTCATTCAGAATCAAATGTAAACGTCAAAATAAATGCTATACTCACAGGAATCGATGCATGCATGCAGCATGAATGACGAAAATCTTGTAAAGATCCATTTAAGGGATTAGCTGTGTGAACTTTGTTTATGCACTGTATAATTGCACTTATGGTCGAGAGCTCAGGAGGGCAGGGAACGAGAGATTTAAAGGGGCCGCGCAGCCTGAAACGTTGCATAGTTAATGATGCCCCAAAATAGGCAGATAAAAAAATTAATTAAAAAAAATCTATGTTGTATTTTCAGCTGAAACTTCAGACACATTCAGGGGACACCTTAGACTTATATCACATCTTTTGAAAAGATGTTCTACGGCACCTTTAAGCAAACATGCTTGAGCTTCTGTTTACCAAATATGAGTGCTCTATGTACATTTTGGGTGAATAGACTTTCAGTGGATGGATAGAAATCTCTCAAAGATCTTCTTGATCTTCATTTGTGTTTCAAAGTTCTTATGGATTTGGAACGACATGAGGGTGAGTGATTAATGACAGAATCTTCATTTTTGTGTGACACACTTAAACGGGACTCGTGATGTGTGTCTCTTTCAGTCGGTGGAGTCGGTTCTGCGTCATCCGGGTGACAACAGGACTCAGATCCGAGAGCTGGCGCAGACTCTCATAGACGGAGGGATTCTGGATGAACTCATCAGCGAGAAGCTGGAGAATTTCAACTCGCGCTACGATGAACTGACTCACCTGGTGTGTTTGATTTGAATCCATGAAATGATTCAGACTCACATTTGGCAGTCAGTTACGTTACATTCGTAAATTTGTGTGTGTGTTGCAGGCTGCTGCACGTCAGTTGTCTCTGGAGCAGCGGTTGGGGAGTCTGAGAGAGAATGAGACGGCCTTACACACACTACAGACGTCCCTCACGCAGCTGGACCAAACACTCACATCTTACCTCACAGATCGCATCGACGCCTTCCAGCTGCCGCAGGAAGCTCAGGTATAAACACTCAAACCACAAACCCACACTTTTTCTCACATGTGCAGGTTTAATATCTAATGACAGATATATTGTAAAACAACTTTGAGCTAATTCCTTTACTCTTTGGCCTTTCACCTTAACAATGTTCTCTGCAGGCCATTCAGGCTGAGATTGCGGCCCATGAGGCCACACTGGAAGATCTGAGGAGGAGGAATGTGGGTAATGTGCCTCCGACTGCCCCAGAGGGAAAACCTGTGCGAGGAGGAACCTTACTGGACCAGTTGCAGGTAAGACACAATACTGCCCCCGCAGGACAGGAGGGGAACTGCACATGCTGCATATTGCTGGACTACTTTCACACTGGACATTCTGCCACTACTGTACTACATACTAGGGATGTGCCTAAATCTGAATTCGGAAAGGCACTGAAAATGAATAACGCATACCACCCCTAAAAGGTTGGTTACATTACAGTACATCAGATTTTATTTATTAAGTAAGGAGAGATGACTGACAGGATGATGGTGGAGGATTTGGTGCGCAACAGGTCCTGAGCGTCATTTGACAGTATCTTATCTTGTAAAATGTGTGGTCAGAATCGGCTCTCTCTATACACAGAGTACGCATGATTGCTATTTGGAAAGCGATAGTATAAAAAAAAAAAAAAAAAAAAAAAAATTCAATGCCCTATATATCGATAGTGGCTCCCTGGTGCCCACAAATTATATACAATATAATTACTCAACTATATAATTGCGAGAGAACGCAAAGGCATTGAAATGTATTTTTCCCTCCCATCTCATATTTTTTTTCCATCGCCATGTCCCTTTAGGGGCTCCGTAGAATGCTTTTCCTTTCCGAACACAGTATTTGGTTTTATACTTTAGTAATTAATCTTGGATATTCAGGTTTTGAGATTCACTCTGTACAGGTGTTATTTTAATATTATTTTATACTGTTTATTAGATTTTCATATTTTGAATTAGTTTTTTGTTTATATTTTCAGTTTTCATTTAAATTTGTTTAATTTTTAGTAATTCTATGTACCTTTTGTTAGTTTTATTATTTTTGGCTTAATTTATTTTGTTTCAGTTTTAATTTTGAGTATAATATCTTGAATTAGCTTATAGCTTATATATTTAAATTTTCATTTTAGTTTAATGTTTAGCAATTTTATAATGTGTTTTTTTGTAATTTTTATTCTTCTTTTTATTACTAATTATGTAATAAAATATTTGTTTTAGTTTTACTATTCATTTTTATATCTTTTTTTTTTTTTTTTTTAAATTATAAAAAAATATTAACCTAAAGGCTGAAATACATTTGCATAACGTTTGCTCAGATTTTCCCCTAGATTTTCAATTTTTGAACAAGTTAACTCTAGTTGTACACTGTAAACCTTAATGCTCAAAATACTTAATTGGTTTGAGTAGGACAAACTTAGTTCTGTTAGATTAACTGTTATGAGTATTCAGAACTTTCTTTGTCTTTTGAGTTCACAGCACTGACATATTTCAAGTAAACGGAACTGTTTTGTTGTTTTGAGTTTTATGAACTCATTTCTTTTAATTTAGACAAACTTAAGTTTAACTGAAACTGGGCTGGGATTTCTATTTCCAATCATGCTTTGCCCATAGCACTCGAAAGGGAGAGAAAATGATAAAATTAAGTGTTATATAATGCTTTTTGTGCAAGGTTAATGGTAAGGGAGATTTAGTAGTGATTTAGTGTTTTGTTACGATAAATTAGAAGAGTTTCTGTTAATGTGGGTTTTTGGAGAGTTACCATTTGTTTTGGTTTGAAAGCAGGTAAGTTACAGTAAGTTAAGTTGCTGTATTCCATCAGAAAGGTCTATACTATGCTATTGTTAACATATTAGAAAATTAGCAAGTTGGCATTTTCTGAATTTTCTTATTAGGGTTTACAGTGAAGTAAATGACTCATTTAATTTGCAAAGTTAAAATGTATGAGTTTGCTAACTCAGTACTTCAAGTTAGGAGCAATTAACACACATGAGTACTACAAACTCAAAACTTGATAGTTCTGCTTACTTAAAATTGGGAACATCATTACTCAAAAAAATGTGATGTAACTGATTACCTCATTTTTTGAGTTCCTTTTGGATATTAAGGATATAAAAAATCTTTGATATTTTGAGCTAATCATTTGTGTTCAGAACAACATGAATGTGTGTTAGTGTGTGATCCTCGTTCGTTTAGTGTATGATGTTCATTTCTTCTCTAACCATTTACAAAGTTGGCAAGTGTTTGATTCCTGGTGTTTTAAAATCTGCTTTAATAGTTGTGAAGTGTATTCCAGCCTTAAAGTGTATCTTGTGTATCTCCGTCTGTTTAGCGGAAGCTCCGTGAGATTAGTACGAAATACCAGCTGTTCCAGAAACCCGCCAACTTTGAGCAGCGAATGCTGGACTGCAAGAGGATTCTGGAAAATGCTAAAGCTGACCTTCACGTCCTGGACCTGAAAGACACCAAACCAGAGGAGATACAGACCCACCTGGCCGGATGTATGGTGAGAAATCACACCAGTGTTATTTTAGTATTATTCATACACCCTTAGTGCCATTCAATTGGAGGCCCATGGGCCAAATCTGGCCTGGCAATCATTTTCATCTTTTATTATTTTCTTATATTCTATATATATATTATTTCAGATTTA
>NC_090240.1:8168729-8418729 GCF_024489055.1 Chanodichthys erythropterus | reverse complement strand
GGTCAGTATGATGCTAACACAAAAGTTGTAACACAATTTGTAAAGTCTGTACAAATGTGATGAAACTTTGCATGCACATTCATATTCACAATATTCAAAATATTCACAATCTAAAGCAGTAAGTGGTGGAACCAATGTTTCAAGCAGTTACAAAATCCAGTAGGGGCCAAATTGACACAAACATAACAGGAGTGTTCAACATCAGCTCCAATAACACTAGATGTCTATATAAACAGCTATATGAAACCATCATGTGTTTGTCCTGAATAAGTGTGTTTGTGTTGTAGTTGGATGAGGAAAAAGCACATGTGGAGGAGGTACTGAGGAGAGGAGAGGAGGTGCTGCTGTCAGTTCCTGATGAGGAGAGACGAGAGGACATCCGCCGGAGACTCCTGCTGCTCCAGACACGCTACAAGGTCATTTCATGCACTCTTAACATGCTAGCCATGTAAGACCGGCTCTGAATTTCAAGCCTCTTTAACAGAAGCAACCCGTTAAATTGTGGTATTAACATTTCTGGCAACTGATTTCGGTTTATTACACGTGTTGCTTCTATGCAGACATATCAGCAAAAACCCTTGAAAGATGTCATTTACCCAAAATTTCTTTTGGAAATAGACTGCAACTGTTTGAAAAACAGATGGGTCACAATTTTTTGAGTTGAATGTCTACAGTATTGATGTACACAGTGTTAACATTTGCTGTTGCTTGTAATGTCATGTAAAAGGTGATGTCAGAACTGTTTGCTTTTGGTTCCACTCTTTGAAAAAAGACTTGTAGCATCAGAACATCCTAACCTTAGGCATGCTCAAAATGATGGCTATTTTATGATTGTTTTGGGAATGTTACAACTGTGTTATGACTATTTTACAGTTACATTTGTTGCTTTGTTAAAGCTATGTTTTGGTTGTGTTAAGGCTAAGTTACAACATTGTTTCATCTGTTACAGTTTTGTTTCAGCTATGTTCATGGCTATGTTATCAACAATGATAATGGCTATGTTTATGATTTTGTCATGGCTGTTTTACAGCTATGCGTATGTATGTGTTAAAGCTGTGTTTTGGCTATGAAAGCTATGTTACAGCTATGTTACAACAGTGTTTACAGATGTTACTGCTTTGTTACAGCTGTGTTTTGGCAGTGTAATGGCTATGTTACAGTAGTGTTTACAGCTGTTACTGCTTTGTTACAGCTATGTTTTGGCTGTGTTATGGCTATGTTATGGTTGTGTTACAACAGTGTTTACAGATGTTACTGCTTTGTTACAGCTGTGTTTTGGCAGTGTAATGGCTATATTACAACAGTGTTTACAGCTGTTCCTTTTTTACAGCTGTGTCTTGGCTGTGATTTGGCTGTTACACCAGTGTTTACAGCTGTTACTGATTTGTTACAGCTATGTTTTGGCTGTGTTATGGCTATGTTACGGTTGTGTTACAACAGTGTTTACAGCTGTTACTGATTTGTTACAGCTAGGTTTTGGCAGTCTAATGGCTATGTTACAACAGTGTTTACAGCGGTTTCTGCTTTGTTACAGCTATGTTTTGGCTGTGTTATGGCTATGTTACAACAGTGTTTACAGCTGTTACTGCTTTGTTACAGCTATGTTTTGGCTGTGTTATGGCTATGTTACGGTTGTGTTACAACAGTGTTTACAGCGGTTACTGCTTTGTTACAGCTGTGTTATGGCTATATTACATTAGTGTTTATAGCTGTTACTGCTTTGTTATAGCTATGTTTTGGCAGTCTAATGGCTATGTTACAACAGTGTTTACAGCTGTTACTGCTTTGTTACAGCTATGTTTTGGCTGTGTTATGGCTGTGTTACGGTTGTGTTACAACAGTGTTTACAGCTGTTACTGCTTTGTTACAGCTATGTTTTGGCTGTGTTATGGCTATGTTACCACAGTGTTTATAGCTTTTACTGCTTTGTTACAGCTATGTTTTGGCTGTGTTATGGCTATGTTACCACAGTGTTTACAGCTGTTACTGCCTTGTTACAGCTATGCTAATGGTGTTTACAGTGTTTACAGCTGTGCTACAACAATGTTTACAACTGTTAGTTTTATTAAAGCAGTGTGGCTGTTATGGCTATGTTTACAGCTATGTTATGGCTATTTGTACTGCCATGTTTGTTTTAGTGTTAAGCTAATCTTTGGTTCTGTTAAGGCTATTACAGCATTGTTTACAGTTGTGTTAATGCTTTGTTACAGCTGTGTTACAGTAATGATGGCTATGTTTAAAGTTGTGTTATGCTATTTTACGGCTATGTTAATGTTGTGTTATGCGATGTTACAAAAAATTTAAAGGCTTTTTATGGCTATGCTACTGCTATTTACGACTGCTTTACAACTTTCAACACCATGTTTACAGCTGTATTACAGCTAATTGATTGCCCATTGGCAGCTGATTTGCTGACATTTCCACATCAGCTCTTGTTCACAAAATGCCTTTACATTGTTAGCAAGGGCTGAATGCGTGAAAGCATCAAATATATCATGCTAAATTCTTATATTCACCATATTCTTTTCTGTTTCTCTGCAGGAGCTTCATATCATCAGAACTCAGTCAGTTGTTGAAGCTGTGTTCGAGTCATCGTCTTCTCCTCCGCAGAGATTAGAGTCATCTCTCTCTCCTCAGGATGAGATGAGTGCATCCGTCTCCCCGTCTGACTATCTGTTGGACATTAATAAGGTTCTTCTGGCTATGGCCGACAACGAGCTGCTCTTGAACTCCTCAGAGCTCAGCGGTGGACTGTTTGAGGATTTCTCTAGCCAGGAGGACATGCTCAGGGTTAGACACAGACTAATATGCTTAGACACAAGCACTTCCTCCATGACAGTGACCAAGAGGTCCAAATACTAGTGCAAGTGCTGAGGAAACTACTTTGAAACTGTAGCTTACAGTCTACTTGTAAATTAATCAAGCTACACTGTTGACCATAATAACTTCCTGTTCACTAGCAGTCTGATGCAGAGGCAAAACTGACTGGAGCAATGGGTGTTTTCAGTTGTTCTGTTTGTTTTGTTTTGACTTCTCTGTGTCTCTGTTTCTAGAGTATAAAAGAGAGCTTGGAGCGGTTGGGTGAGCAGGTTGAAGTGATTAATGAGTGCCAGCCTGATGTGATTCTGGAAGCTTCCAGACAGGAAATGTCACAGATATCTGATGCCCTGTCACAACTGAACTCAGAGTGGGACAGAGTCAACCGCATGTACAGCCAGAGGAAAGGGTGAGTCTGGAATGACTCTGCATTTTCCCATAATTCCCTGTCTATGCTTTCCTGCATCTTCCCATTATGCCCCATAATCAGAAAGTGAACCTGAAAAAAAACAGGGGAAAAAAGTGTGAGGGGGAAAAAACAGCTTTAATTTGCATTGTACATGATTACAATTATTACATGAATCCAATGATGAATTTGTGAGATTATAATTTTGAACCCTATCATGTATCTTGTTACGAGGGAGATGATTATGCATTCTTGATTGTACATCTTTTGAATTGTAATGCTCTTCTAGTTGGATGTGTGTGGGTGTTGGTGGCATTCCAGCTTATATTTCCTCATTTTCTCTTTTTTTGAGATTTGAGATTTCCAAATGTTATTTTGCCCATTCGTAACATGCTAATGGAGGAATCCAGGCAAGGATGTAACCGTGCATACAGAATTGGTGGCGGCAAATGTAATAATTTAAAAACCCATAACAGTCAACAACCTAATCTGAATTTTGTTGGAAGGGGGATATGCCGGCTCAATATCTGCAGAGGCTTCGGAGAATGTGCTGATGATTGGTACGGAGAGAAAAGTCCCTGGATATTATAAATGTATGAGGATGAGAGAGAAACCGATACCAGCATCTCACGACTGAACCCTTCATTAATACTGATACAGAGTATAAAGAAATGTCAATAATAGATTTCTTATTGCAAACTAATGATACATAATAACACCAATGCTAATTATAACAGATTATTAACACATTTTTTATCACATCACACTTATTGTTTGTTTTTTTTAGTAAATGGCTTTACATTGTCAAAGTCGAAGTCAACAGAAGTTGACCAAAGTAAACAACAACAACAAAGAAGACAAAACAAAGCACACAGCTCTCAAACTGAATTAAATACAAAAGAATAAGAATATGTTTTTAAGACTAGATTTAAAAACGGAGAGTGTTGTGGCCAGCCTCACCAACAGTGGTAAAATATTCCATATTTAGGGGCAGCAACTGCAAAGATAGAGAAAAAAAAAAAATGTAGAGCAAGCCCATAAATAAACATCATAGTGTTAAGACTATGTCATGTTTCTTAAAAGATGTTTTTTCTACAAAAAAAGGGTTAATTTTGTAAAACAAAAAAAAAAAAGAGGTAAAATAAATATTCCAAAATATTTAAATGCTGCCTTGGAAACTAACTGAAATAAGTTGAAGCACTAAAATCACTGATTGGAAATAAATTTAAAACTATAAAACTAAGTGAAATAAATTAATAAATTAATGTAATAATATAAAAAAAAGCACATTACAAAAAATTAAAATGAAAATTGAAAATAAAGCAATTGTAGCATTGTTGTTTTAATATTAAATATATATTATTATAGTAAAAAAAAAAAAAAAAAAAAAATATATATATATATATATAACAACAACAACAATACTAAAAATGTTATTCTCTGTACAGGATGATGAGAATCAAATGAATATGCAAATGAATGCAAAAAAGTCAAAAGTAAAATGTATTTTCCAGTAATAAACTTAATAACGTATCAAATGCATTAAAGTTACTACTGGAAAATACATGATTGTCATGAATATAATAACATAATGCAAAAATAGGCCAAAATAGGCTTCATTTTTTCATGCAAAATATAACTCATTGTATATTTCCTTTGATTTTTGGGTTGAAATATGTCTCAGACAAGTTTTCTTGAGATTCAAGTTAATAATGTAAGAGGCAGGTTCTTCTGGAAGGTGTGCAGGATTTCATCTCTTTCAGAAGTCAGTCACACAGGAAGTTTTCCGCACCGTTAAACAGAAATGTGACCCAATTACTCGCCCAGTATCATAGAGCGCCTGCTGACATGAGGAAGTGTTCACAGAGATCCCTGCTCACAGACCAGTCAACTTCCATGTTGATCCTGGCTGGTGTACCATTCACAAATAAAACCTGGTGAAGTTAGTGCGTTAGAAAAGTATTTGCGATGAAGATGGTTGCTCTTTTAGCTGGTTTAAATAATGAAACGGCAGGTTGTACTATTTTAGTAGTTTGAGCAGGTCGGTTGTCTTTAGTTAATCAGACAAAACCACTCCCCAGAATCACCAACACAACACACACCGCAGTGTTATGCATGTTTCGTATTAGCTTATGCATGCTTAGCTGCACTTAGTGATCTGTCAGAGTCTCTGTGAGTCAGTCATTAAGATGTGATCATTGATGAATGTAACGTCAGCTCGGCCAGCCGTTTCTGTTCCCGTTTCAGGGAAATGAATTTATGATGCTGATACTGAGTACTTGAAGGAGCTGTCTGTCTGTCTGATGGATTTACAGGCGAGCAGTAACAATACATCTCTTGTGCAAACATGCCACGCTCGCTTAGAGTTGAAACGAACACACGCTGCTGTTCTGTTTAATTGGAGAGATGAGATTCAGTAATGTGAGGGTATCATCACTCAGATGTGTGTGTGTGTGTGTGTGTGTGTGTGTGTGTGTCTGCAGGTGTTTTGATGGAGCTGTGGAGGAGTGGAGGCAGTTCCACTGCGACATGAACGATCTCTCACAGTGGCTGAGCGACACTGAACAGGTCCTGGCTGACGGGATCGGACCAGACGGAGAACTGGTCCTGGATCGCGTTCGTGCACAACAACAGGTCAGACATGGTCACAGGTCACAGATCTGTTCAATAATGGAGTAGTTCACTTCAGAATTCAAATTTCCTTTGAATCCAAGATGTTCATGTCTTTCTTTCTTCAGTCGAAAAGAAATTGAGGTTTTTGAGGAAAACATTCCAGGATTGTTGGGTCCAAATTGCAGTTTCAGTGGGGGTCTGATAAGGGTCTTATCTAGTGAAACGATCTGTCATTTTCTAAAAAAATGCTCAAAATGCACAAATGCTCATCTTGCACTGCTCTGTGATTCGCCACGCGTCACGTGATCATGCTGGAAAAGTAACGTGTGACGTAGGCGGAAGTACAGATCCAGTGTCTACAAAGCAAATGTGCAAAGACTAAGTCAAACAGCCTTTAAACAACAATGTCAGATGATTTTGAAGTTTGAGATGGAGTTTTTCATCCTACCGCAGTAGTTCTGTCTGCGTCACGCGTGATTTGTTTTTTAGAAAGAAATTCATCCTTTCTATTCAGCAAGGACGCATTAACTTGATCAAAAGTGACAGTAAAGACATTTATAATGTTACAATTATTTCCATTTCAAATAAATGCTGTTCTTCTGAACTTCCTATTCATCAGCTTTCTATTAAAAAAAAACCTAGTGGTTCAATGGATCATAACACTCAAGGTTCAATAAAGTTAGGTTTACTGGTAGTATTCAGGTTGTAACAAGTTAAACTTTTCTTTCTTTAAGTCTCCTTGTTATCACGGGGTTCTATTAGGTTAGTGTTGGTCAGTATATCTTAACATTATCAATTTAATAAAACATATACAAAGCATAAGACATTCACTGTTCAATGCATGTATTAACAAACTTCCTTCCAAATACATACACCCCTCATAACTCCAAGGATAACATGAATTGTGTCCTTAAATAAAAAAAAAAGGCCTTAAACAGAACCTACAAAGTCCCATAGAACACCAACAATCAGAGTTCAAAAAGCAGTTCAAAAAAGCAGTCCAAAAAAAAAAACCAGGATAATCCAAGCAAAAAAGGAAATTTGTATGAAGCAGAAAAGGTAAAAAACAAACCCCAACGGTCTCATCCACGTTAGCTTCTCAGGGATTCTCTGGGCTCCTAAGGCAATACCTCTGAGGAAGAGGAAAACAGTCCCCCAATGATCCCAAAAGGAGAAAAAGGAGATAAAAAACCTCAAAAACCCCAGGCACTCCTTTGTTAGCCTGTCTTCCATGCATGCCGCCTCATGAGCGACCACCGACTTCAAAATGGCCGCCTCACCCTTACACAAAGGCCTTTCACAATAATAGTCCTTCCTTTTCCCATCACATTCCGTGCCCCACAGATAATATCAAATAGTTACAGACAAATAGTTTACCAAAAAAATATAAACAAATAAATAATCATCAAAACATGAAAACATTAATTGGGAAATGTTTTCTCTTTTATGGAGGTATCACAGAGTACAGAAATGTAATAATTGGGCCTAAATATAAAATAACACTATAGTGTTCAGTGTATAAATTACATATAGATTAATCTTTGTTAAAACTGTGTTTTGTTGTTTGATTAACATTAATAACATAGACAGCAGCAGATATTTATATGCTGCTCACACTTTAAGACCCGATGCATGGATTCAATAATGATACACATCCGATTTCTTTCTCAGCTGTCTTCGTTCACTCAAGATATAACCGACTGTTTATAACCAAGATATAACCGACTATAATATTTGCCAAGACGGTCATTTTGACACAATTTTGTGTGTTTGTGTGTCCGTTCAAGCGCAAGGAGATGCAAAAGAGGAAACTCTGTGTTCACATGCTATCTGAAATGTGCCTCTCTGTATGTGTGCTTCAGATGTGTGATAACAGCTTGCAAGTACTGAACTGAGTTCTCTTTCGCCTCTTCGACTAGCAATGCTAAAACCATGGGTTCAGTTTCATCAAATCTACAGCTGGAATACACTTCAATTAGTCACTTCAGATAAAATCATCTGCAACATGCATTAATGTCAATGTAAATGTCAACAGAATGTCATACTCTGAACAGAAAAGCAAGAATATTTATCACACAACATATGTACAGAGGGTAGTAATCATAAATCATGAATGTTAATTGAGATCAGTCATCATTCTATGAGACACCAATTGATAATTGTGTGATAATTATATGATAATGAAGTCAATAAGCACTTCTAACTCGCAATTAAAATTAAAAAGAAAAATGATTTCAAGCTTATGAGCAAAATAAGCCACCAACAACCATAAGTGTTTGTTACACTGATGTGTGAGTTGAGTGTTTTGAACTCAAAACTCCAGCGAGGACATTTGTTCATTAGAGTCATGCATGGTTAAGTGTGTTTCAGAGTCTGGGGCAGCTTTTGTGTGTATGTGTGTATGTTGAGTAAAATCTGAAGGGGCTGAAAGAGGGCAAGATGAATGTGAAATTGTCCTCCAATACAAATTAAGGTCAAGCGCATTTCTTGACCTCAATTGCATATGAAGAGAAGTGCCGCCTTCCTGTTTATCAGTTAGACACACGCACAGGCCAACTGTCCATTAACCCCAGTGCCTCCGTGTGTGTGTAGGATCTGGAGGAGGGTGTGGCCACTCATCAGTCTATTGTGGCGGTGTTGAGCAGCTCTGGAGAGCACATCATCAGTCAGGTGTCTTCCCCTGGCGCCGCTCTGCTACAGGACAAACTGGACACTCTGATCCGCCGCTGGAACCTTATCCAGAGACAAGTGTCTGACCGCCAGCGCAGGTTACCATGACAACAGCACCCACACTGGGCCCTTAGCAGCCAAATTCAGAAATCAGTGGATATGTAAAGTCTGCACACCCCTGTTGAAACAGCTGATTTTTGTGATGTAATAAAATCAAATGTTGTTCACCTATTAGTTCAAGGGGGTGAACATTTATGCAGCTAGTTATTGCAAGTTTTGTATCTTTTTTTTTCTCTGAAATGTGTCACTTTGATTGTCAGTGTCATTGCATAGGTTGTCATTTTACATGAAAGGTGCAAAAGTTCTGATGTGATTGATCTTAGTTTCATTTACATCACAAAAAACAGCTGTTTTACAGGGGTGTGTAGACTTTTTATGTGCTCTGTAGAAACATGAGTTTTTGATGTTAAATGATGTTTGTGTAGGTTGATGGGTGAAGATCCGGCCCTGATGGATGTGCTTCAACGGACGGCTGATCTGACCCAGTGGCTGGAGCACACAGAGGTTGCCGTAGCGACGTTGCCGGTTTCAGCCACTGACAAGAACCTCAGAGAGCTCAAGGTCCGACACACACACACACACACACACACACACACACATACAGAGATTTGTTTTGCTATCTTATTCCTATTCCATAGGCGTAATGCTTTTATACTACTACCCCTACTCCTAAACCTACCCATCACAGAAAACATTCTTCATTTTTTACATTTTTAATGTTTTTTAAAGCTATTTTAAATATGAGGACTCATATTTACATCGTAATACCAGTGTAATACCCATGCCATTATACAAATTTGTGTCCTCATCATAAATCACAAACACACACTCACACACACCCACCGTTAAAAAGTTTAAAAGTTCAAAATATTTTAATAATTTTATATTTTTTATAAATTATTTTTTTTAATGTAGAAAGAAGTCTCTTCTGTTCATCAAGGCTGTATTTATATGATGATAAATATAGTAAAACAGTAATGTTGTGAAATATTATTACAATAAAAAAAAAAAAAAAATCTATATAAATGTTACTGTGATCAAAGCTGAATTTTCAGCATCATTACTCCAGTCTTCAATATCACATGATTCTTCACAAATCATTCTGATATGATTTGCTGCTAAAGAAACATTTCTGACTATAATCAATGTTGTAAACAGACTACTTAATATTTTATATAGTAGAAATCTTTAGTAACATTAAAGGTGCCATCGAATGTTTTTTTACAAGATGTAATAAAAGTCTAAGGTGTCCTTTGAATGTGTCTGTGAAGTTTCAGCTCAACATACCCCATAGATTTTTTTTTTAATACATTTTTTTAACTGCCTATTTTGGGGCATAATTAGAAATGCGCCGATTCAGGTTGCGGTCCCTTTAAATCGCGCGCTTTCCGCCCCTGGAGCTCGCGCTTGCCTTGAACAGTGCATAAACAAAGTTTACACAGCTAATATAACCCTCAAAATGGATCTTTACAAAGTGTTCGTCATGCATACTGCATGCATGCGTCGGATTATGTGAGTATTGTATACTGTTATATTGTTTACATTTGATTCTGAATGAATCTGAGGCTATTCTCCGTGGCTAACGGCTAATGCTACACTGTTGGAGAGATTTATAAAGAATGAAGTTG
The DNA here is from genome assembly GCF_024489055.1 of Chanodichthys erythropterus. Taxonomy (NCBI): domain Eukaryota; kingdom Metazoa; phylum Chordata; class Actinopteri; order Cypriniformes; family Xenocyprididae; genus Chanodichthys; species Chanodichthys erythropterus. Next base: position 8,408,535 of record NC_090240.1, on the reverse strand, counting down.
TGTTTATGAATTATACAGACTGCAAGTGTTTAATAATGAAAATAGCGACGGCTCTCTTGTCTCTGTGAATACAGTAATAAACAATGGTAACTTTAACCACATTTAACAGTACATTAGCAACATGCTAACAAAACATTTAGAAAGACAATTTACAAATACCACTAAAAATATCATGTTATCATGGATCATGTCAGTTATGTAGAGATTCGCCTGTTCTTCAGAGGTCTTTTAAACAAATGAGATTTACATAAGAAGGAGGAAACAATGGAGTTTGAGACTCACTGTATGTAATTTCCATGTACTGAACTCTTGTTATTTGACTATGACAATATAAATTCAATTTTTAATTCTATGGCACCTTTAAACATGTTTTTACTGTCATTTTTGATCAATTTAAAATGTCCTTGCTGTTTTAATTACTGTTTTCCAAAAAAAACCTGACCCCAGACAGTAGTGTAAATTCTCTCTAAATACAACTAACACTGAAACTGTTAGTTTAATTATGAACCATTATAATTGATTGCTCTCCAAACTGCTGCTTGAGACTCAGAATGTCTGCTTAACACTACTCTCTGTCTCTCTTTGTCTCTCTCAGGCCTTAACGGAGGAGATGGATGGTCAGAATGAGACGCTGTCATGGCTGAATAAAACTGGCTCTCAGATCTTGTCAAACTCCAGCCTGAGTCCTCAGGAGAGAGACATGCATGTGAATAAAATAAGGCAGATCAACATCAGCTGGAGTAAAGTACGTAACCAACTCCATAGCACACAAACACACCAAAATCTCTCTCTCTATATTTCTACCTGTTTATCTATTTTTGTGTCGCCCTCATGTTTTCACATGTACACTGCTGCCTGTCGGGTTCAATTTAATGATATCAAATGAAACACACAAAAGAGCGCTGCAGTAATGATGTATTTTTGTACGCCTACCGTTAGCATCACTATGGTTCCCTTGACAAAAACCCAATAGGATTTTTTCCATTGGCTTTTGTATTATTGCAGAAGATCATTTCTGTGACCAACAAAAGCTTATGATTCTTGCAGGTTTTGTTCATCATGATAATTTTTACAAATAAACACAACTTTTATGAATATTCAATTAAAACGTATTGTAAATCTGGACATGACACACGTCTGGTAATCAAAGTAGACACAGTTGTCGGCTAATGCTGATGATCTCAGAATGGTCATAAATATGCTGATTAATCTGCCTGGCTCATACGCCGGTCTGTCACTACTGATTTACGTGAAATGGCTGTGATGATGATGTGTTAATTGTGCCATTGTGTGTGTTTAAAGGTGAGCGGTGAGCTGCTGGATAAGGTGCGGGAGGTGGAGGGCCGTCTGCAGACGCACACACAGGTCCAGGACGAGAGCAGGCTGCCTTCACACGGCCAGTTCCAGGAGCGCATGAACAGACTGGGCGACTGGGTTTACATCACCAGCCAGTCTCTGAGTGACGTCACACCTACTGAGAGACAGGTCAGACTGGTCCTGGACTAACTCACCACTCTAGGTCTCTGGAGAGCTGGATTTAAAGGGGTCATGACATTGATTTTTAAAAAATATTTTAATATCTTCCTTGAAAGTTTACTTTTAAAGTTAATAAAGTTATTGACACATGTAAACCTTTCCTTTGACCATGAAAAATGCCGTATTTCTCTGCTTACTTCTCGATGACTGGTGCTTTCTTTCAGCACAACTTTGGTAGTGTTGTAAAGCGCAGCATTCTATAGCGAATTCTCGATGGCATGAGTCTGAACCAATGAAATGTGATTTTCAAACTCGTGCTGATGTAAACAAAACAATCTTTCTCGCGCTGACTGACAGATCTGAAGCGCACACACAAAGACACCACAGTCCCGATATACACATATACAAGGATGTACAGTATTTCAAAAAATCTGTCATGGAGAGTATTCACGAAGATATTATCTGTTATGTCTAAAATGAACATTTGGTTAAGTGTTGGGGGAAAACATCTGATGTGTAACATCATATTAGATCCGTTTGGTATGGTGGGTCTTAATATATAGGCTGTCTGTTTCATTCATTTTAATCAAACAATTGTGGAATCATGGGAAAAAAAGTTGAATGTATGTTTTTTTTCCTATCGATATGGGTTTTGACTTGGCTTGTGCCTAAATTTAGTGTTATTGCCAGGGATTTTATAGGGTTAGTTCACCCAAAAATGAAATTTCTGTCATTAATTACTCACCCTCATGTAGTTCCACACCCGTAAGACCTTCATTTATCATCGGAACACAAATTAAGATATTTCTGTTAAAAATCCGATGGCTCCGTGAGGCCTGCATAGGGAGCAATGACATTTCCTCTCTCAAGATCCATTAATGTACTAAAAACATATTTAAATCAGTTCATGTGAGTACAGTGGTTCAATATTAATATTATAAAGTGACGAGAATATTTTTAGTGCGCCAAAATATAGTTATACATAGTGCTTATCTAGTGATGGCCAATTTCAAAACACTGCTTCAGGAAGCTTCGGAGCATTATGAATCTTCTGCATCGAATCATGATTCGGATCGCGTGTCAAACTGCTGAAATCACGTGACTTTGGCGCTCCGAACCGCTGATTCAACACGCTGATTCATAACGCTCCAATGACAGTGTTTTGAAATCGGCCATCACTATGTCTTTTTTTTTTTTTTTTTTTTCGGCACACCAAAAATATTCCCGTCACTTTATAATATTAATATTGAACCACTGTACTCACATGAACTGATTCTACTAAATATGTTTTTAGTACCTTTATGGATCTTGTGAGAGGAAATGTCATTGCTGGCTATTCAGGCCTCACTGAGCCATCGGATTTAATCGAAAATATCTTAATTTTCGTTCCGAAGATTAACAAAGGTCTTACAGGTGTGGAATGGCATGAGGGTGAGTAATAAATTACATTATTTTCATTTTTGGGTGAACTAACACTTTAAGGTATGGTTGCTAGATGATTTTGTTTTGGAAACTTTCAGAAAAAAAAATTCTCAAAATTGACCTTTGCTGACTCTATTGACTTCAAACAGGTATAGCTCCAAATCCAACAAATCAAACACCATTTTGAATGTGAGAATAACAATAACAAATTTTTGTATATTTCAAAAGATCAAGGCAAATTTGGTTTCTCATGTCATGACCCTCCAGAATTAACACTGTTACACTCTTCTAAACCATTATGATGGTTTTTTGCTGAACATAATATAAGATAGAAGAATAGAAGAATATTGGTAAGCAAACAGTTTTGGTGACCATTGACATGAGGGAGAGTGAATGATGGCAGAATTAATTTTTGGATGAACTTTCCCTTTTTTAAGCTTTCCAAGAGGTTTTGTTCTGTTTTACTAGTCATCCAAATGAAACCTCAATATCTTATAAATGAATAACATGTTTTATTGTCTATACTGACTGACCTGTGTGTGTGTAGGTTCTGGAAATGTCCATGCGAGAGCAGAAGCGAGAGCTGGAGGAGTTGTTGTCTTACTCTATTGAGCTCCAGAGGAAACAGATACTTTTACCACAGGAAAAGGTTTGTGAACCCCCCCCCCCCCCCACAAAAATAAATAAATAAATAAATACATGTGCTGAGCTTCAATTCATACTTTGTCAGAAGATATCAGCTCTGCTGCTGTTCATAAATACCAGTAATGATGTTGTACAATGTAAATAGTCATTAGTTACCCAATGTGTAGTGAACCAGGGTCCTTACTGTCCTTACCAGTGCCTGAATTCATGCACACGATATACTGATTCACAAGCTCAGGAGCTGATTGAGACGCACCTCATGTTTTGTTTGTAAAGTACACATGAATAGAGAGAGGTGGATGTGACTGAGCATGATGTGTGCGTGTTTGTGCAGAATAAAATCGAACAGCTGGCTGCAGATTGGAAAGCTCTGGACATCAGATTGAAGGAGACGCCACAACAGCCTCTGTCCCCATGGACAAAACAAGTGGCTCAGCAACCGTTCACAGGTGAGTGCTGTGTAGACAGGTGAAATGGACACTCACGCTGCTCTTCCAGATCTAATTGAGTGTTTGGATTGTGTCTTTGTCTCAGCGAGTGTGCCGTCTGCAGTTCACATGGTCAGTCTGCTGAGCGAGGAGCGCCATCACAGCCCAGAGCTGGTGGGCCCGACCGATCTCAACCAGACGGCCACAGAGCTGGCGGACTGGCTCCTCCTCATCCACCAGATGCTCAAATCCAGCATCGTCACAGTGGGAGACACGGATGAGATCCGCACCACCATCGGCCGCCTGCAGGTCAGGACCTTCACTTTGAAGATATTGAAGTTTCATTTGGCTTGATAGGATGGCAAATAGCTAGTAACTTCTTCCTTAAATCGAAAAGAAAGCGTGTTAAATGTCTGTGTTTATGTCTCAGACACAGAATGATTATTCAGAACCCCTACCTGGCCAATTACAGACAGCGTCTGGGCCGCTTAACCCTGTTCATTTTAAAACCTTGTGATTATTTGTAGGTGACTAAGGGAGATCTTGAGCAGAGACATCCACAGCTGGAAGACATCATCACTCTAGCTCAAAACATCAAGAACAAAACCTCCAACCTAGATGTGCGCACATCCATCTCAGAGAAGCGTGAGCATATTATCCATCATCTTAATCTTTGTTTCATGTTTAGTCTTTGTCTTAGAGCTGCACCATTAATTTTTAAAACGTTGTGATCTCGATTCAAACACACATGTGATCTCGTTCCTAAACTACAACGACTCGCCTGTGTCTATTAAAGCTTTGATGAAATCACTGCAGATCGTTCAGATCTGAGTCGGTTCTGCCGCTGATCCAGAGAGAGCAGTTGTCATGTGTGAACCAGCTTCACGAACAGTCTTTTCAACCTCACAGTATCATTATTTCTGTCTTACAATAATTCAGATTATCACAGAAGAACAGTGATAAAAGTTTATAGCGTGGATATAAACACTGATGCCTACAGAAGTGATCAAAATACAGTAAATCACCTTTAGGGTGCTTTCACACTTGGTTCGATTGCCTGGACCAAACCCGAGTTCGGTTGCTCCCCCTTCTCCCTGCCCCTACTGGACTGTGTTCTCATTATTATTTGGGTCGGACCCGCGGTTCATTTGCGTCATCAAACCAGCAGCTGTTTACTCCGTTGCTTAGTAACAACGGCGCAGGAGAAGGCGGCAAAAAGCATAACGTTGCTCTCCTCACTTTCATATTTTTGTTTTTTGAACCGTTGGTTTTGTTCATAACGTCTCTTGCGTCTATCTGTTGCGACTATAGTACGCTGAAGGTGAGCAGAAATAAGAGAGGCTACAACAGCTCTCTGCTTGCAGCACGTCAGTCACGCTCATTGGGAAAGTGAGTGAAACACACGCACAAACAAACATTTTTATCAAATAATACGGCATTAATAGCGGTTCACTTCCGCAATTTGGTACGTTTGCATTCATATCAGAAGCGAACCGTACCGGAGTTCACTTGAATCGCACCCCAGACCACCCTTTTTAAGCGGACTTGGGTACGGTTCGCGAGTGTGCACCCGAGTTCAGAAGACAGTGTTCACATCATCCAAACGTACTGAACTCTGACGTCAATCGAACCCGGGTGCGCACCAAAAGTGCTAATGTGAAAGCACCCTTAGAAAGTAACTCGGTGCTTCAAATAAAAATAAAAGTGACTTTTATGTAATAAATTAATGTAACTGAATCATTCATTCAAGAGATTTGTTCAAAAATGTTGATTCATCTAGTAAACAAGTAAAGTCTTTGAGTGAGTCATTGAATCATTCATTCAAACTGATTTAAAAAAAAAAACAAACATTCAAATTAAATAAACATATTTAATAAACCGACTGCAGCAATACACATTTTGTCAGAACCTCTAGTAAATTATATGTTGCTTTGTTTAGTTGTCTTCAGAATCATGGGAGAATTGTGATCTCTATTTGAAACAAAAATATCGTGATACTCAATTTATCCAGAATCATGCAGCTCTGCTTTTTCTTAGTCTTAATATTTGTCTTTATCTCAGTTTTATTCTTAATCTTGGCTTTAGTCTTCATCTTAATCTTTAAATCTTTGTTCTGTGATTCTCAAAGGAAATATACACTTGCTCTGAGTGTCTTAGCCTTAACCCTAATATTGAACTTAATTTTAATCTTTAAAGGATTAGTTTACTTCAGAATTAAAATTTCCTGATAATTTACTCCAATGTTATCCAAGTTGTTCATGTCTTTCTTTCTTCAGTCGAAAAGAAATTAAGATTTTTAAGGAAAACATTCCAGGATTTTTCTCCATATAGTGGACTTCACTGGGGTTCAACAGGTTGAAGGTCCAAATGTTAGTTTCAGTGCAGCTTCAAAGGGCTCTACACAATCCCAGACGAGGAATAAGGGTCTTATCTAGAGAAACAGTTGGTCATTTTCAAAAAAAAATAAAAAAAAAATAATAATAATAAAAAAAAAAAAAAAATATATATATATATATATATATATATAATGTATGTATGTATGTATGTATGTATGTATATACTTTTTAACCACAAATGCTCATCTTGCACTGATCTGCGATCCACCACACATTATGTAATCACGTTGGAAAGGTCACGCGTGACGTAGGTGGAAGTACGATCGATTCTTGCTTCCCAACCACCATTGTAGTTTACGAATCACCATGACACCTTCCGTCAAACTGAACCGTCAAATTTTGCTGGAATTGTGTAGTCAGAACCCGGCATTAGTCTCAGTGTCAATTTTGCTTGGTCTTTGTCTTTGCTCTAATATTTGTCTTAGTCTTAATTTCAATCTTTATATTTCTTGTGGTTCTTAATCCCCCCTTTAAAAAAAAAATAAATCATTATCTTAGTCTTAATTTAAATTCTAATTTGCATCTTTATTACTCTTTGAATGTTATATCCATTATTTAATGTGTTGAATATATTTAGTTCAACTCTAAAAAGTTTGAACCAAACTAACTCTAGAGTTGTTTTTTGGTCAGGAAGTACAGAAGGCTTTGACAAATTGGCTATTGTTATATACAATTAAATAAAAGAAAAAGAAGTGAACACAACCGTGGTTCAGAGTTTTGCGCTGATAAATAACGCCTCAGACATTTTCTAGATAGCACTTTTGTACACCCTAAACGGAGGACATGTATTAATGAAGGAGTGTGTGGAAGGCATCTGTTCTGAGAGATACTGAGACTCATTCCTCTTTTCCTGCTGTGTGTCAGTGGAGAAGGTCCGTAGCCAATGGGACAGCACACAGAACGGCGTGGAGGCGCGGCTTCTGCAGCTTGACCACATGATCGGCCACAGCGACCAATGGGAGGAGCAGAGACGGAATGTGAAGGCTCTGATTGGTCAAAACGAGATGCGTTTGCATAACCTGCTGCAGCAGAGCCGAGAGCCGCTCACCAAACAGATCAGTGACAACAAGGTGAGAACTTTCACCTTTGACCTTATCTATGGTTGTGACCTTTCACTCAGCAAGAGGTAAAATTGTTGTCTTAGCAGCCGGTTCACACAGAATGTACTTTTATAGTTAAAGACGCAAGACAGTGGAACATAAAAATCAATGCAAGGTTTTTACTTCTTTTACCTTGAACACTGGGTTTTAGAACACAGTCATACATAAAAGATGTGAGTGTAACAGTCAAACTTGTCCGTCTAGCACGTGTATACATAGAAAAACAACGGAAAAGTAGTGCAGTGGAATGGAAAATCTCCTTAAGTGTTTAAAAATGTGCTGTGCAAATGTGCATTTTACTCTTGTCCTTACAGTTAAAAATACATTTTAACATTCATAAGTGTCAAGATTTGGTCTTGGTCTCGTAAATTATTTAAGCAAGCTAGAGAGATGTCCTTAACCTAGTTAGGAGTTGCAGAGACACACACTTTACAACTAAGAAATGTGTTGGAATTATATGATGATCAGTGTAATCTGTAGTTGAGAAAACAGGAAAAATCCATCAGACTTTTTGTCATTTAATGAATATGAATAAGCTCACCCAAATCTTAGTTGTACATGTTTTCTTAATAGATATTTGAACAGTCTTCCACTGAAGTGGGTATTACGTTGAAAGAGTAAACACTCATGTTATGTTTTGGCAGGACCTGACAGAATTAAAGTGCTTTAATTAAAAGTTCGGAGCGGGTTTGTAAGGTACATGTTCCAATTAAGCCCACTATGCTTTTGTAATATAACCGTGTCACATATTTGATTAAATAAACACTTCAAATGTGTTTAATTTTTGATTAATCATCCAACCTAATTAAAATACTGTCGATCAAACTAGACACATGGATTACAGCTTATGTAATTGACATTTTTCAGCAGGAATCATTCAACAATAGTCTAATGTTTTTATCTGGATATTTGTCTAAAGTGCCCCAATTGTGCTATTTTAAAGGCTCCTAATTTTGTTTTGGAGTCTCCTACAATAGGTTTACAAGCGTCCTAGGTCAAAAACAACAACAAAAAAACTTAATAAACATTGCATCACCTCTTTCCTCACAGTGTCTGAAATGGATAAAGGATTTGGTCTCTGATTGGTTAGATGGCCCAGTCTGTTGTGATTTGAACAATGTAAGGCTGAACACGTTACTGACAATCCTCATTTTGTCTGCGTGAGATTCTCCAGCTTTGTTGTTGCTGAGCAACGGAAGCGTGAGCTGTTAAAGCTCCGCCCTCTTCTGGAAAGCGGGCCGGGAGCAGCAGCTCATTTGCATTTAAAGGGACACACAAAAATGGTGTGTTTTTGCTCACACCCAAATAGGGGCAAATTTGACAAGCTATAATAAATGATCGGTGGCCTATAATAAAGGATCTATTTTGAGCGGAAACTTCAGACACATTCTGGGGACACCAGAGACTTAAATTACATCTTGTGAAAAGAGGCATAATAGGTCACCTTTAAAACTTTGCAGGCTTTTTACATTTACAAACAAACAGCCACATTACACACTGCATGAAAGGTAATATTTAAAAAAGCATAATAGGGACACTTTAATCTGATCATGGTCCTGTAACCTGCTCTTATATCTTCCTTTAAGAAAGTCTGTAATCTCTCTGAGAAAGACCGTCTCTTTCACTGTGTCTCAGATTCTTGCAATATTTCTTTGTCATTTCAGCAAGCTTGTGAGACTTCTCATTTTTTAGGCCTTATCGTCCCTAGACGTTTGTAGTCCACAGTTTTTTTTTTTTTTTTTTCCCAAACAAACACAGTATAACTAGCTAAAGTGTATGAATTTAAATACATTTTCTGATCACAGGAGAAAAAAAAGGTTCAATTTTTTTTTTTTTTTTTTTTTTTTTTTTTAACTTTGTTGGCTTGTTGGGAACAAAAAGATTCAATGGAGCTACTCCTAATAAGCCCAAATCGACGAAAGTCATATTTCTGCATAATTGCAGACAGAGCATTATCAGAGCATTTATCCTTTTGCGGCTCAAGAAGTTTAAAATATCTTAAACAGCTTGCTACACATACTCGTGAAATCCAACTTTTAAATACACATTGTTGCTTTAAAATGCCAAGCAAATCAATCATATCAGGTGAACATTTGATTTTGTCATTTATTTATCTTTTCATTTTAAAATTCCTGTCAGTAATCAGTAGTTTTCATCTTTGCATTTGCATCTTTGGACGGCTGTTCAAGCTCAGCAGCCAAGTTTTGATGCGACTGTCAGATTGTAGCAACACATGACAGCAAGGAGACGAACGTTTAATCTGCTCTAAATAAAAAGTAAAATGTCAATAACAAACATCTACACCTCATATTTTTAATCTTTTTTTAATATTTCCTCTACATTTTAAACTCATTGGATGGTCAACAACTTTTAAGTATTTGGAAAAATTGATTAGCTGTCTTTGGGTTGTAAAAAACTGAAAATCAATGAAGAAAATTGCAAATTTTATTATGGATTAGTTGGAAATGTGAGCTCTGGCGATGACCCAGGTTGTCTAAAGCATGCAAGCTCTTCATAAGCTTATAAGCATTGAGTTTCATGTGGACAGGTTGAGTGTTAGGTGCTTCGATAGATTGCCTGTACTGTTTAATGTGGTTAAGAGATGTTTTAATTTATTTTACTCGGGCCGTGTCTAGGTACAGTGGGTACGGAAAGTATTTAGACCCCCTTAAATTCGTCACTCTTTGTTATATTGCAGCCATTTGCTAAAATCATTTAATTAATTTAGTTTTTTTTTTTCCTCATTAATGTACACACAGAAACCCATATTGACAGAAAAACACAAAATTGTTGACATTTTTGCAGATTTATTAAAAAAGAAAAACTGAAATATCACATGGTCCTAAGTATTCAGACCCTTTGCTGTGACACTCATATATTTAACTCAGGTGCTGTCCATTTCTTCTGATCATCTTTAGATGGTTCTACACCTTCATTTGAGTCCAGCTGTGTTTGATTATACTGATTGGACTTGATTAGGAAAGCCACACACATGTCTATATAAGACCTTACAGCTCACAGTGCATGTCAGAGCAAATGAGAATCATGAGGTCAAAGGAACTGCCTGAAGAGCTCAGAGACACAATTGTGGCAGGGCACAGATCTGGCCAAGGTTACAAAACAATTTCTGCTGCACTTAAGGTTCCTAATGCTGCGTTCACACCGAATGCGTCTGGGGCGTCTGAAGAGTCTGATTTACATGTTGAGTCAATGCAAACGCGCATCTAGAGGTCCTGCGGCGCGAATCAAGCGTTTAGCGCGGTGCGAATCGGCCGTTGACGCGCGAATGGCGCAGCGCAAATTGAGCGTTCACGCGGCTGAGGCGCGAATTGAGCGTCTGACGCCCAAACGCCCGAGTTGAAAAATCTGAACTTTGGTGTAAATTTACGGCGCTTTAACCAATCAGGGACTCTGCTTTGGTAGTAACGTGTTTATGATGTGATCAGTGATGCCGGAGACCAGAACAAAGATGTCGCTGTGTGTGGCCACCCTGAGCTCTGTGATGTGTCATTATATTTTTATCGAGACAGGAATAAAAAGGACCTTGCCTGGAAGAGAATAAGCGAAGAAATCGGTTAGTTGTAAAACTTTTTGCATGATTTTAGCCGTTGATACCAGCCCACCTTCTAGCTAGCAAAAGTCGGCCCGCATAACCGAGTTAAATTGCCGCTACAGGTTTCCAACTGACGAAATGATGTGTTTATTCAGAGGGTCTGTGCAGAAAGAGATGAAAGCCCCTCCCATGACGCGAATTCGCGTCTGAACACACTTTTAGACGCGCGAATTGAGCGAATTTTACGCGCGTCTGAAGCGTCTGACTTCAAAATGTTCAAGCGTCCAACTAGACGCGTCTGGCGCGAATTTGACGCCCCAGACGCGTTCGGTGTGAATGCAGCATAAGAGCACAGTGGCCTCCATAATCCTTAAATGGAAGACATTTGGGATTCGGGGCTTTATGGCAGAGTGGCCCGACGGAAGCCTCTCCTCAGCGCAAGACACATGAAGGACAAGACATTTAAGGGGGAAAAATTTAAGGGGGTCTGAATACTTTCTGTACCCACTGTATATGCAGTTGCCAATGAGCGCATGAATGTTCTTGTTAACATATTAACGTAAATAAAAAAAGAAAAAAAAAAAAATTAGAAAGACCGCAATCAGAACTCTAAATATTTAGTGTGTCATGAAATTATATATTTAAAAATGAATGATGGCAACAATAACAATTGTTGGTTACAACAACAATAACAACAACAACTAAATTGTCCAGAAAACATCCAAGTGTTTCATTCACACTTGGAAACAATATCTAAAGGTTAATAATATACCAACGTCTATCTCATATGTGATATTTTACATAATCATATCATTATCCTAATCTAATCTTTATATCCTGTAAGCGTAATTAAACTAACAAAGTTTAGGATTATCATTAAAGCCTTTGTTTTGTTCACAGAATTCTAGGTTTAGACCTACTAAATTCATATTTGTTGAACGAAAAGGCATTAATATGTGATATTTTTATTTTCATTAATTTAGTTTACATAGTATGTTAAATAATAGCACTAAACAATAATTTAGTATATGCTTGGATAAAGCATGTTTAAGTGGAAAATGATTGTTGTATTATAGAACTATGGAGCCCTGCACATAACGTGAGGAAAAAAAAAAGTGTATATTGTGTATATGTATATGAATAAATATGTATGCTGTGGCCACAAATGAACATTTCCTTTCCAGAACTTACTGATATGTCAGTACATTTTACTAATTTATTCCCCTTGCTTTAAATAAATTGTGTGAAGGATATACTGTTGTATTATTTCTTATTTTATTATAAGCATTGTCCATTTAATACACTGTGCATGTCTAGAGAATGGCATTATTTAAACATACACTAAAATAATAATGACATTGATTGAATTTGGAATAGGTTTTTTGTTATTAGTGATTGAGCAGCGAGTGCTAGGGAGAGAGAAATGCTTTCTATAGAAAGTTAAACTGGAGAATCAACTTTACAATCAATCGCTGCGTCCGAATATGCCTACTTCCATACTACTGTATATAGTAGCTGAGAAAGAGTATGTGAGCGAATTCACAGTACTCATAGAAAAAGTACTACATCCACTAGACATGTTACTATCAACTGAGGCCACAGGAGAGCATTTATGAATGACAGTGAATTGACACAGCTGACGCCGGTAGGTCATGTGACAGTAACAACACAGCAAATGTAGTATGTCTGAATTTCATTCGTACTACACACACTCATACGACACAGAACATCATTTTTTAATGGTCGTGAGATAAGTTTCAAACCAAATGTAGTACTTACCATGCAGTTGAGATTTCGGCCGCATCCTCAAAATAATCATTGCAGTCTGCATTAAATCATGAATGAATGAGATTTCACATCAGTCTTGTGTGCATACTGTATAAGCACAGGTGTAAATGAAAGAAACACACACACACACTACTGCAACTGACCTGTAGGGGCTGCTAGAGTCATAATTTCATTCACTTATTGTGTGGTATTCATATATTATTCAAATGTTTTGTCCGAGAGTAGATATTTTCTGAATTAGTGTTTGCCTTAGGTTAGAAATAATGGATCTTAAAGTTGACAATGATTTTCTAAAGTCATTTGAGGCCCGGTGTCATGACGGACACGTGTGAACCGAACAGACTTCTACAGGGACTCCACTTGCGTTGTCATAGTTGAGCTGTTTGGACTGTAGTTTTATTTATTGATTTCTGTTTGTTGTCAGGTGTTCCTGCAGGATCTTGCTCGAGGACAGGAGAGCGTGACTTCCTTTAATGAGCTGTCCAATCAGCTTCTGCAGGAATATGCCGCTGATGACACGCGCAAGGTCAAAGAGGTCATGGACAAACTCAACACCGCATGGAACAGCGTCAATAACAGGTATACGCATGCGCACGTTCATTTCCTTAATCTCCGGGACCTGAGGGGGAAGATTCATTTAGACGACGTGAATCATATACACACACTCTCTGAAACAACTGTACATGTCATAAACATACCTGTCTTATGGTATTATGCATTATCACAAATAATGAGGTAATGCACTACCATGATAATTATGCTATCACAAGTACTGCCATAAGTATTTATTACAGCAGTATTTTTGATAGCATAATAACAGTAGTATTTATTACCACAATATTATTGTATATAATTTCTGTCCTTGTTGCTTTTATGAATATTGTGGTAATAATTACTACTACTACTGTAATTGTGCTCTCACGAATATTGCAGATATAAACACTACAATAATAATATTTAATTAATTTGTTACCATAATTATGCTCTCACAAAATACTACCTTAATAATAATTTAGTGATAAGTAGTAAATCATATAAAAATAAATACTGTTGTAATAATATTGTTATAATAAATTCTACCATGATAACATTGATGTAATTAATATTACTATAAGTATGGTCTCTCAAAGTACTACATAATAATTTAGTAATAAATTGCATTGTAATTATGATTTTGTGAATATTATGTCAATAAATACTATTGTGATGATGTTATGTTTTTACAAATATTGTGGCAATGAATGCTATTAATTTCCCCATCATAATTTTGTGATATTAAATACTACAATAATTGTTTTTTTCATAAATATTATTTAAATTATATATATATATATATATATATATATATATATATATATATATATATATATATATATATATAATTTAAATAATATTTATGAAAAAAACAATTATTGTAGTAATAATTACTACAATATTGTAATAATAAAACAATATTTATATATATATATATATATATATATATATATATATATATATATATATATATATATATATATATATATATATATATATATATATATATATATATATTCTAATGTAATAATATTGCTCAATTAAATACTACCATAATTTTGTTTTTACAAATATTGTGGCTATGAATGCTAAAAATACTCCCATAACAATGTAATGATATTAAATACTATAATAATTAATATTTTAATAAATGCTAATACATTTGATTGTAATAATATTGCTCTTTTTTAACCATTACCTTCATTATATTGTGGAAATAAATGTTAAAAAATACTTCCATAATAATATAATGATATTAAACATTTTAATAATTATGCTTTCATTCATATTTTAATAAAATTTAAATGTAATATTATTGCTCTTTTAAATATTTTAACTGTAATTATTATTTTATAAATATTGTGGAAATAAATGCTAAAAACATTCCCATAATAAAAGTGCCATTAAATACTATAATAATTATGGTTTAATTAATTGTAGTGATACATGTATATCTATGCTACTGTAATCATATAGTGATATTAAACACTATCGTAATTACACTCTCACTGCAATAAATACTGCCATCATAATATTGATGTAAAAAAGACATTTCATGAGTACAGCATTATTACACTAATGCTAATTAAATATGAATGTGTTAATAAATATATGTGATCTAGTTAAATGACACATACGGAGTATACAGCATTGATTTGACTGGTTTGTGGTTATCAGGGCGTCCGACCGCCAGGCTGCTTTGGACTCAGAGCTCAAGAGCCTTCAGGTGTCCCTCCGTGAGCTTGAGTTCTTCCTAAAGTGGCTCCATGAGGCGGATACTACCGTCAACATGTTATCTGATGCCGCCCAGAGGGAGGGGCTCTCACAGGACTCCGCCCACATCAAGGAACTGAAGGCTCAGCTTGAGGTAAGAGCTTCAGTTTCTACATGTACATGCTTGTATTCCATGACATTTGGGACTAGAGCCAACTTATTCTGGCCCACTTCAACATGAAGAGGCCACCTCAGCGACATGTAAGATGACCAACCACAATTTTAGGGGTGGTGGATGGCTGAATGGCTATTCAGTTCACTAACTCTTCCTCAAAACTCCCGGAAGTAAAGCCAGCCAATCAGATTTGAGCTCGTGATTTTCAGTTAGCTCCTGCCAGTTGTGTTTCTATATTACTGCAAAGTGCATGATACGGTCGGTGTATTGACTGTGGGCGGCCCATGGGCGGTGATGTAGACAAATCTGGGACATACAGGCACTAAAGTGTGTGTGAACGATATTCAGTTACCTCCCCGTCAGTCCTCATTAGTTCCCACGTCAGCCACAGCGCAGCATACGTGTAATCAAGGTATAGATCACTTCAGAAGAGAAAGAGTGAGTGTCTTCCTTTTCTTCTCCCTCCTCCGACGGTTCTGTGCTGAGTCTGTGTTAGTCCTGTGAGATTCTTGCATCACAGTTTGATCTCTTTATCTGCCGTCGTCTCTAATCACGACTGTGTGGAGAGAATCTCAGAAGCTCTCACTGCCTACTGAGAGTCAGAAGCCTACACACTACACATGCACTAAATAGACTAAAGGACGACGTCCACTTGTTTGTCATCTTATTCAACGGATCACCCGGAATTCTGAAATGTGGAAGTCGCACCAATCTTTTATTGTCATGTTGCTTGGCAACAAGTGACACATTTTGCACCCTTGAAGGGCACTGCGAGGACATGGACCACTTTGTAGGGTCATTTCAAACCAAAGTGAGCAGCTGAATTCCTCCTGAAGGCCATTAGTGAAGTGTGCAGACAATCGTCACTTTACAGTCCTCACAGTTCATTCTGAAGCATAAATTCATTTGTTCAGATTTTATTTAGGCCCATAAAGCCTATGGCACGGCCCCCTTCAGCTCGTGGATCACGTGACTTTGTTGTGAAAGTTTTTTTTCTGATTTTTATAAAGTAAATGTAAGAATAACTTTTATGTTGTTAGTGCTATTTCTAGATTAATGCTTGATGTACTGAAGCACCTTTAAACTAAGCATTTAACCCTCTGGTGACCAAAATTGTATATTTCAATGAAAGTAATGTATTATATTTTAGTTTGATAATGTTTTTTATTTAATATTTTGTATTTTTAGAGGATTTTATGGTACTGAATTATATTTATGGAATAGTTATGATTCATTTATTACCTGTTAATCACTTTTTGAGCATAGCCCTGAAAATGAAATTTCCAACTTAAACTGTGGTAAATTTGAAATATTATTAAGTTTGGTCACTTTTTTTAAGGATGACACTTGGCGGATTATTGCTGGTGATAAAGTCAAACTAAAAAAAAAAAAAAAAAGTTAAAGAATTTTAAGTTTATTATGAAACATGCATAAAAATACCCTTTTTAAATTTATATGAAATATTTATTTATTTATTTATTTGAAAATCAAAGTCAATAATCTAAACAAGTTGTGTTCCAAATTTGAGCCTGATATCTCAAAAATGAGCTTTCAATAAGATTTTGTTTGGGCGCAGTACCAAACGCTTCCACTAGATTAAATTTGCTTCCCATTCGTTTCCAGTGCGAACAGTACAAGTGTGACTTTTTGCCAGGACCATTCAATGTTTTTGAATCGTGTGTGTGTGTGTGTGTGTGTGTGTGTATATAATATAATATAATATAATATAATATAATATAATATAATATAATATAATATAATATAATATAATATAATATAATATAATATAATATAATATTTATTTATTTATTTTCTTTTTCTTTTTTTTTTCTTTTTTTCAGATGAAGTAAACAATTCTAAAAAAAGGAAAAGTTATTTTTTTAAGTCAAAACCAACCGATCATCACCAGAGGGTTAATATCATCTTACTAAGACATACTATTGGGAGTTATAGAGTGCATTTTATGCAGTAGACTGTTATACTGTTGTGAAGAACTCAATTGATTTAGTTCACAAGGTATCAGAATTTATCTTACTTTTTGGTTATAAAATTATAGGCTATATCATCAAATATCAGCAACTGCACCAAAATGCATACTTATGCTCAGTTTGGGCATCAATAAAATTGAGGTGTTTTTCCTTCTCAAGTATGAGCTCCATATTCTCATTATATCATACTGTGTGAGCCATAAAAGCCAATATAATACTCAAATATAATACTAAACTATAATACTAAGTCAAATATAATACTAAACTAAAGCAA
This sequence comes from Chanodichthys erythropterus, assembly GCF_024489055.1. NCBI lineage: Eukaryota > Metazoa > Chordata > Actinopteri > Cypriniformes > Xenocyprididae > Chanodichthys > Chanodichthys erythropterus. The sequence continues at coordinate 8,391,043 of NC_090240.1, read as the reverse complement.
ACTTTGATTTTTTTTTTTTTTTTTTTCATTTAGAATAGTTTTAACGAACTGTTCCATTTAAAATTATACTAGATTATTATTTTACAAATACAGAGATTAAAGTTTTTGTAAGTAATGTTTTTTTTTTTTTTTTGCCACACTTGTCCACATCTTAAAAAGCTTTGTTGAATTTTGTTGTCTGCACACTTGACAGTGGAATTCTGTTGCTTGACAAAAGCATATTTTTATTGTACATTGGTTTCTTTTATAATGTTACTGTTAGTGTGTGGCATTAACAAAGCTAAGGTTGTGTGTCTGATTCTCAGGAGACAAACATTCAGATAAACGATAGAGTTTGAATGTAAGTGGCTTTAGATAAAAGTATGTATACTGCCAAATGTATAAATGTTTAAATCACTTTATTTGACACTCTCTTATTTTTGGTTTCCGTTTAATTTTTGTTCATCTTGCGTCTGTCTTCCACTTAGTCATTGACAGTTTCTTTGTTTGTCCTCACACTGTAGTCACTCATCATATACCAATTTTTTCAACGTTCATGTTTTTCAAGGACATATTCATATTATTTATTTCCTCAGAAGGAAGTTGATGACCAGAAAATGTCATGTTATGAAATTGTTCAATCTCGACTGATGTCTGTGTTTGACGTCAATGACAGTGACATTAGAAAGAGAATTATGTAACAATCATTTCTCAACAGGATTTAGAGCTGCACAATACTGGAGAGAGAGAAAAAAAAAAAAAAAAAAAAAAAAAAAAACTGACATTGGTATATTTTGTTTTTCTGTGATATATATATTAATATACACAATTTCACCAGATGATTTGAATAGCTCTATTTGGAAAGAATGGATCATTCTAGGATGATTGGGATGATTTTGTATGGAGTGAATCTGCATAAAAAATAACAAATTACAAGCGTAGATAAATACAACAGAACAAAGATCCAAATTAAATAAACAGTGCTTATTGTTTTCAGGTAAATCTAACTGTGTTCAGATACAGACATTGTATAATCAAATGTAAAATAACACTGCATAGTCTTCGCTGTATAAATTAAATTTAATGAATCTTTGTTAAACTACAAAAGTGATTTTCTCTCTGTTTTGTTGTTTGATTAATGTTAATGACAGCAGTGGGAATATTAGGCTGCTTTCACTTTAAGACTGAACACATGGATCCAATATAATGATACGCATTTGTTTTCTTTCTCAGTTATTACATTCATGTAAGCCAAAAGTGGCTGTTTACAAGGGCACTCACTGAGACAGGCATTTTGACATAATTTTGTGTGTGTGTCAGTTTAAGCACAAATAGAGAGAACAGAATTCAGTGTCCGAGTGCTGTCTATGCTGCTCTGTGTGTGTGTGTACTTTATTTTGCATCTTCTTTTGCTCAAATAGTTTAAAATAATTTCAGTGTTTAAATGTTTATCCTGTGATGTGACTATCGTGGATGTGTACATCGTAATATCTATGCTAAAACAATATATCGTGCAGCCCTAATGGAAACCATGTTCCCTTTAGGGGCTTTCGCACCAGAGGAACCTTTTCATAGTTCCTTTTTTTTAAAAAGACAAGGAAAAAAAACACAGTTTACATATACTTACTCCGCAAACATGGAATACAGCGATAACACATCAACATACTGTTATGTTAATGACATTTATCTGTCGCCAACTGGTGGTGGGGCACTAGTTCCTATAACTGAGATCCCATAACTACCTGGTGCAAAAGCCACTATTATTTCCATGGCAATACTTGCTATAATGTAAAATTGCTGTGTAAAAGTATTGGAAATCATTTTTGTTTTTCTTTTTTTGTTTTTCTTTTTGACTAAAAATGACATTAGGCACTTTGTGTAACCTTGTGGAAGACTTTGACTAAAGGGTGATTTCACCACAAATAAATTCTGCCCGCTGATAGTGTCAAGCCACGTTTGCTCGGAAAAACGTCAATTACTCATAGTGCCCTAAAAATTTACATGTTATTTTGTTCAGACCATGAGCTCATGGATGGCATTTTGTTGTTTACTGTTTTTTTGGAGCGATTTGTTTCCCCCATCCATCTTTGTCACTGTACAACTGAATCACGCTCAAATAACACTGACTCGCTCAGTGGTTAGTGTGACGAGACAGACAGACTTATCAAACTCACATCAGGAGACACAGAGAGAGACAGACAGAGATTTGAGACAAGTGTTTGTTTACCAAGAGATTTTTTCTAACCTCTTGAGTTACACATTGTGATATACAGTATCACACAGAAGTGAGTACACCCCTCACATTTTTGTAAATATTTTATTATATCTTTTCATGTGATAACACTGAAGAAATGACACTTTGCTACAATGTAAAGTAGTGAGTGTACAGCTTGTATAACAGTGTAAATTTGCTCTTCCCTCAAAATATCTCAACACACAGCCATTAATGTCTAAACCACTGGCCACAAAAGTGAGTACACCCCTAAGTGAAAATGTCCAAATTGGGCCCAGTTAGCCATTTTCTCTCCCAGGTGTCATGTGACTCGTTAATGTTACAAGGTCTCAGGTGTGAATGGGGAGCAGGTGTGTTAAATTTTGCTCTCACTCTCTCATACTGGTCACTAGAAGTTCAACATGGCACCTCATGGCAAAGAACTCTCTGAGGATCTGAAAAAAATAATTGTTGCTCTACATAAAGATGTCGTAGGCTACAAGAAGATTGCCAAGACCCTGAAACTGAGCTGCACCACGGTGGCCAAGACCATACAGCGGTTTAACGGGTCAGGTTCCACTCAGAACAGGCCTCGCCATTGTCGACCAAAGAAGTTAAGTGCACGTGTTTAGCGTCATATACAGAGGTTGTGTTTGGGAAATAGACGTATGAGTGCTGCCAGTATTGCTGCAGAGGTTGAAGGGGTGGGGGGTCAGCGGTGTCAGTGCTCAGACCATACGCCGCACACTGCATCAAATTGATATGCATGGCTGTCGGCCCAGAAGGAAGCCTCTTTTAAAGATGATGCACAAGAAAGCCTGCAAACAGTTTGCTGAAGACAAGCAGACTAAGGACATGGATTACTGGAAACATGTCCTGTGGTCTGATGAGACCAAGATAAACTTATTTGGTTCAGATGGTGTCAAGCGTGTGTGGCGGCAACCAGGTGAGGAGTACAAAGACAAGTGTGTCTTGCCTACAGTCAAGCATGGTGGTGGGAGTGTCATGGTCTGGGGCTGCATGAGTGCTGCCGTCACTGGGGAGCTACAGTTCATTGAGGGAGCCATGAATGAGCAGAGCGTGATCCCCTCACTTCGGACACTGGGCCACCTTCAAGACAACCACTGCCTTAAAATGGCTGAGGTTAAATGTGATGGAGTGGCCAAGAATATCTCCAGACCTAAACCCTATTGAGCATCTGTGGGGCATCTTCAAACGGAAGGTGGAGGAGCGCAAGGTCTCTAACATCCACCAGCTCCATGATGTCATCATGGAGGAGTAGAAGAGGACTCCAGTGGCAACCTGTGAAGCTCTGGTGAACTCCATGTCCAAGAGGATTAAGGCAGTGTTGGAAAATAATGGTGGCCACACAAAATATTGACACTTTGGGCCCAATTTGGACATTTTCACTCAGGGGTGTACTCACTTTTGTGGCCAGCGGTTTAGACATTAATGGCTGTGTGTTGAGATATTTTGAGGGAAGAGCAAAGTTACACTGTTATACAAGCTGTACACTCACTACTTTACATTGTAGCAAAGTGTCATTTCTTTAGTGTTATCACATGAAAAGATGTGAGATACTGTATGTCTGTGAAAGTGAAACAGGGGAATTTGATCCATCTGGAATTGATTATATGGTGAACAGTGGTTGTTATATACCCTAATGGAGGCAGGTGGTTGGAAAAAAGGGGTTGAAAATGGAGATTTGTGACGTCAGCCTTAAATGAAATTAGAATAGTCTGTTTACTTACTTAAAAGGCTAGTTCACCCAAAAATGTAAATTGTCATCATTTATTCAACGTCATTTTGTTCCAAATCTGTATGACTTTCTCTCTGCTATGGAATACAAAAAGAATATTTTAAAGACTCTTCTAATATAATTAATTAATATAGTTAATATACAGTACAAGTATACAATGCAAAAACAAAACAATCAAACAAAAATATTAAACAAAAACAAATAAAAAAGTCTTTCAGTCTGTTCATTAGTCAAAGTTAACGCATGGATTCAGAAGACTTTTTAATATTTCTAGATTTATTATAACATTTTGGTGCTTTTGTTCCTTTTAGAGGCTTAATCTTGAACTTTAAACTTGTAATTGGGTGGAAAAGAGCTAGACTTTCAATTTTGTGTTCCAAGAAAGACAGTAAGTCATGCAGGTTTGGAATGACATGCGTCAGAATCAATGTTGATTTTGGGTGAAGTATTCCTTTAAGAAAGTAAATGGGGTCAGTATTGATTTCATGTTGGCTTTGTGAACGTTTGTCTTCATGGGTCATCAGGAGGATAAAAGGAGATAATAATAGCACCTTCACAGAGTGATTTCCACTCTAATTCATTACTGTTCTCATCATGTCTCCCTCATTTCTCCGACGTGTCTCATTGCTCTATTTCTCTGTCTCTCAGGAGATGTGCTCTCTTTCAGTAAAGTGTGTCACCCTCACTCATTCCCTTTATGAATTTATACACCGTATTACTCGCTCTCATTCTTTTGGTGCTGAAACAGACACTCCAGCTCTTGAACGCTCTCCGGAGTTTCTCTGCGTCTGTTTGTATCAACCCTTCCCTCTCTCTCTCTCTCTCTCTCTCATAGCATCTTTCTCTCCCTCGTTCATTCTGTTTTTGTGTCGTTCTGTTAATTCTCTCTCCATGACTCTTGTTTACCGCTGGAGAGGAGAGCACTCATTGCCGGCTGACTTCTGACGCTCTTGAGCGTGCGTGCGCGTGTGTGAGTGTGGGACATGTTTGTCAGGGCTCGTCACATTTCGCTCGGCTGGTGGTGGGGGATATGCGAGCGTGCGTGAGCATGTGTGTGTGTGCGCGGCGGTGAGGATGCGTGCTCTCAGACGCTGGCAGTCGTGTGCAGGCAGAGTTAAGATGATGGCTGTAGTTCGGACGTCTCTGCAGAAAGTGGTGGTCTTCTTACACCGGCTCCAGAGAATGGCGATATCCTCACCGCGTTACCAGAAACTGTGCAAGGTCAGTGTCGTGCACACACACACACACTCACTGATGCGCTTTCATCCGTTCAGTGTCAGTTTGCGTTAGTTGGGCTTAGTTTGGTATACTCTGAGTTCTGTTGAAGTTCTAGTTGAACCGTTTCTTGGATATCTTTTTTTTTTTTGTTGTTGTTGTTAAATGTTTCAGTCAAATCCTTAATAATATTCTTTTGTTGCATTTCTGCTGCTGTTTTTTCTTCATATTTTGACAATGTCTTGTTTTAGTGCATTTATAATAGTGTTCATTTGTTGAGTTCTGTTATTTATACCAAAAGGCAGCACAGATAACTCATATAAACCACATCAGACCAATATGAACATTTTATAAAGACATTGATTTAGTAATGTTTGTGGAATTTGAATGCGATATTTTAGAACAGCATAGGAGAGATTTATTGTAGCTTCCAAACCAGAAAACGCACCCACATCACATTAGAGTGGAACATAACATATAATAATAATTTGAAGTTTTTGACATATGTGATAGATGTTAAAGGATTTCTGTTAGTAATATCTTATGAGTGCTACTGTGTTTAGCTGCTGTCAGTGTGAGCTGTCAGCAATCATCATTTGAGCGCGCGCGTGTGTGTGTGTGTGTGTGAAAGAGAGTGTGTGTTAGAGATTAGAGAAAGCAACAGCTGTTCTGATATTCAGTGTTTAGCTGAAATCCTCACAGGATTTACACAGACAGCACACGACACTGCTGAGAGATGGAGAGCTTTCCAAACAATAGCGAGTTCATCTTTATGTCTGTGAGACCGCAGCACGTGGCACTGTTATGTGTGTGTGTGAGAGAGAGAGGGTCTCTGTTATTGTAGAAATACTGAGTTTGTGCCTCTCAGATGGGTCATAATCAGCACTTGTTTTTGTCATTTTCTTTCCTTTCCTGTAATACACTTTATAATGTAATGCATGGTGTATTGCATTATAAATAAATGAATAAATGTCCATGAGCATTTTTTAAATTAACAATTAACCAAGCTGTTGCAGCTACTGTATCTCTAAAACCCCTGTATGTAAATGAGCTCTCTTGTGATTGGTTAATCAGTATGTGCCAACATAGTTCACACTGTCATTTATCGGAGCTGGTCCAGTTGCTAAATACTGAATACATATTTATGTAAAAGTCTGAGCTGGACGATATGGCCAAAATTTATTTCACAATATATTTCTTAATGTCGGTCGATGCCATATAATTCCGATATCAATATGAACAATATAAAAGCCTCAGAAAAAACTGCCAAGAATGGCCACAATGGATGTCTGTACCTACAAACTTCTGAAAAATGAATTTGGCAATGAAACCTCCTCCTATAAAAACTGTTTTATATTTATCCTTCGTAAAAACAAGAAATGTGAAATCACCGTCAAATAAACATAAGACTCTCAGAATCACCTTATTAATATCTTTAACTTTAAACTATAATGTAGGCTGATTATATTATTCTTATAGATTGAAACAAAAGTGCTTCAGCCAGGATAAAGAATATGAAATGTGTTCAGAGTTGCTGCAGAAAACAGAAAAAAAGAGCTGCGAGTTTTACGCTGAAGCACTGAGGACTCCTATTTTTTATAATCTGAGAGTTGAAGAATGTTCAGTTTTGAGTAAAACACAGCGCTCATCACTATCACTTTTTACCCAGCCATCCAATCACAGTTAAATGACTTTGAACGCTGGAATCTTCTCGTCATTTTCGTCCATTTCTGTCCTGATTTCTTCAAGGGGAGGGTCTATGGGAGAGTAAATGTATGGGCTTTTTCAGATCTTTCGATCTAATGGATGAAATAAGCTCACACGATTTACATATGAATGCACCGGAGACAATGGAAAAACATACAGAGAGCGGCAGCTTTAGTTTCTGCTCTGATGGCCACAAGACCAGCTGAACGCTGTGAGTGTGTGTTAGAAATCAAGAATGGTGAGAGAACATTGTGCTTGGTACATTTTCCACCTTCAAACCAAACTTGGGCCTTCAGCCGACAAAGTTTAAATAATGTCTGGCTAGAGCGCTTCCCATAATGTTTAGAGTTAGGTCAGTAGGAGGAGAGTAGATGTCTTTAGTGGCTGTTTGAACACGTTCGACCACATGAGCGTTCATGTGGTTGAATGTGTTCAAACAGCCACTAAAGACTATCTACTCTCTGTCTACTGACCCAGAGAGTACCTGTCTACACTACGAAAGCAATCCGGTCGAATGCATTTTCAAAAAGAGTTCGAGAGTGGACAAACTCAAAATGTTTTACACCCCCTTTACACCTGTATTTAGAGTCATCCACTTGTGATCCGATCAACCAAAATGCTTCTTAATAACAGGTGTAAACAGGGCCTGAAAGTCAGTAAATGGTCTGGGTGAACTGGGGACAGAGTTTTGATTTGTGGATGTTGGAGTGTCACATACTACATCCAGATCCCATATTTCAATAGAGCAAACAAATCTTGTTTTCGTGATATAGCCTCTTGAAATCAACCAGACTCAACCGCCAGAGTGAAAGTATTAGGGAGTTTAATAGGAAAAAAAGAAGTGAAATTAAACTACACATGATATGCTGAAAAACAGTCATTTAGCAGACACAGTCATCTGAGTGGGAAAGGGAAGGGTGAAAATCTGAGAATCCCGATGGAAACCGTATACAGTTATAAAAGTCTTGCATCTGGGACGGCTCTGCGGCTTTCCTTCTTTGTAAATTAAATTCTTTATCAGAGCGACCTTAAACTTTGCGGTTGTCAGTCAGCGTGAATCTTGTTTTCTGTGGTTTGCAGCATGTATCTTAATACAGTATGCAAAAGATGGTGGTGGTTGTTGTTTTTTTTTTTTTTTTTTTTAGATTTTGTAAAATAAAGATTACTGAGGCTTTTCGTCTGTGGCTTTTAAACTTCCACATTTTCACAGGCTGTATACCACCGCAGATGTGCCGCCCATGCTGTTTTTGCAGCGTTGCACACTGTTATGCATATATATATTTTTTTTTTTCAATGAACTTAATTATTAGTAATTAACTCAAAATTCTGAAAATTACTTATCGGTTCATAAGTCCCATATGTGAAATCCATCAGATGCAACCCACACACTCAACTCTACCTTGAGGAACATAAGTTACTCCTCACTCGGTTAAGCAGCCCTAGGCCAGATGGAGGCGGTGCGGTGATCGTTTAAGCGTCTCTGGGTGGCACTGCTGGCTCTGCACCCTTGGGAAGGCATCAGTCATTCTGCGCTCCATTACTCTCTCCTGGGAGGAATCCATCTTTTAGAGATCATTTGAGCCTCCAAAGACCTGCTGTCTTGCTCCACCTCCATATGTGTGTGTGTGATGAATTAGTCCAGCTCAGAATGAGCCTCAAGTTTGTGTGTCTCCGGCATTTCCACATCTGGCTCCAAATATTTCATTTAGAATTACATTCATGATTTTCTTCCAGTTTCATCTGTCACCGAGTGGAATCCAAGTCCCAAAGGTCCCATAATATCGACACCAAATGAACTTGGAATATTACTCACAGCTTCGTTTAATGCTATCTGACTAATTTTAGCTCAATTTTAACTCATTCCTCAACATTTACACTAATATACTTATAATGTAAGTCTAACAGGCAAGCGTTCAGAAATATTAGGCTTGCGTTTTTGTTAAAGTACTTGATTCAATTTGTCAGTGAAAATTGGGACTAGTTTTTTTAAGGTTGGTGTTGTCCTGTAACTCCTCTTCTAGGTGGATGAACCAGTGTTAGTGGTAGGGGTGTAACGGTACACAAAAGGATGATTTGGTACGTCCCTCGGATTTGAAGTCACATTTTCGTATGATTTTAGCGAGGCGGTACTGCAGTTTATTGTGTTGTTGTAAATGGGGGGGGAAAACATTTGAAATATTTCCACTTTTGGATGCAAAATGAATATTGTAGTGAGAATTATTGAGCTCACATTTTATTGCACTCCATCAGTTTGAGGTGCTCATTTAGTGAAGTCTGCGAAGTTTAAGATGAACTCACTTGCTATCAGGACGAGCCTTTATGCAAAATGGAAAATAGTTGGTGAATATCTAACATTTACAGATAAGGATACAACCTTAAACTTTGCAGTAAGTTATGTGCTGAAAAAAGCAGGTCTCAAATGCATTAAACATCATGCATCGGACAGGAGGACAAGCCACTTTAAACTGCAGGCTTATCAGTTAGTTTGAACCATTCAATATAATGCATGTTTAATTTAGAACAACTTGGATCTGGCAGAAACTCACTCTGTGTCCTTTGTTATTTTATCAGATGCGTTTGCAACATCAAAGTATATTGATATAAACAGCATTTTCCCATCCTGGGGGAAAATCGAACTTCAAATTATGTTCCCCACATCACAGAAGTTCGGCATTTGCAGTGTTTAAAGCAGCACTGCATTCATTCGCTAAACATGTTCGCAACCAAAAGGCCTGTACTGAAAATTTTTGCTATAAATGCATGCACTGTTACACCCCTAGTAAATGGTCATTCTCAAGTGGGACTACATTCTTAGGTGGATGAATCCTTTATTGTTTGTACATTACATACCTGTGCTAGTCAACAGTGCACAAGTAGACCATAAATAACTAGGACTAGGCCTTCAACTGACTAAAGGAGAGATGTTGCCTTGACTGCTGAGCATGAAAGTATATCATATACATATGGTACACAAAAATGTTGGGTTGTTTCAACTCAAATTTGAAAAGTTTCAATTCAAACTCTGTTTGAAATATGCGATTGCAGTCATATGCGGAATAGTTATCGTCACGTGGGTTGTGCATCGGCACGGCTCAGCGCGGATGAATCTAATGTTTGCTGTCAATCACTACACCGGTGTGGATACTGCACTTCAGAATCACAGATTCTACGTCTTGAAAGTATGACCAATATAAGAATGTTCACTGGAAAATATCATCTGAACAAGTAAGTAACTTTTCTGCCACTTTTGTTCTGACCAACTGAGGGGAAAAAAAGCATTAGGCCTACAATAAATCGCGCTGCTAATGATGATTAAATCTAACGATCGCTTAGCTTGGATCATGCCAAACCGTGCAAATTATTATTACTGTCTGGACTCCTTTTTTCTGTTTACGGACGTGACGTAATGACGCAAAGACGAACTGCTGCATGCTCTTATTTTAAAACATTATTACAAGCTTACCGTTGTGAATCTGGCTAAGATAAGGAGATAGTTTTGAACAGGTTGGCTGGTTATGTACTTGCTCAAAAATGGATTTTGAGTAATTTTTATCCAAAAAAAAGTTATGGACTACAGCTTTAACCCAGTGGTTGGGTTTGTCTATATTTAACCCAAATTTGGATTGAAACAACCCAGCATTTTTTGAGTGTAGTATAAAATCTGAGGGTCATGACAATCATGTTTAAAAGCCTGGAGTTGGGATTAAACGCAACTTTAGCGAAGTTGTGTTTACTCCATTGAGGACCACCCCTCCAGGCAGAGGAGGTACAGTTCTGACCCTTCTGGCCGCCCACCTCTGCTCCCCGGGGGTGTGATGACCCTGGACTGGGCTCAGAGCTCAGAGACTTACCCCATCTGTGTGGTGTGTGCTGCTTCAGAGGTTTTAAGATAATGGTGCATTAGCAGTCTGTCGTGTTGCACACTAGCAAACACACACCAGTTTAATTCTGCCTCTTTCACACAAACTCATCTTTCCTTCTCTCCAGTGCACACACACCGTGAGTCACGGCTGCTCCTCCCCTCACTTAAAGCACATTTGTACTGATGTCCATTACTGAGAGCCTGGGTGGAAGTGCTATATTTCTGTGTGTGTGTGTGCGTGTGTGTGTGTGTGTGTGTGTGTGTGAGAGAGATTGTAGATTGGACTGTGTGCCAAAGTGAGATCAAGATTAATCTGCATTTATGAGTCAGATCATCAAAATTTGCCACATTTTAGGAAAGAGGTGTGTGTGTGTGTGTGTGTGTGTGTGTGTGAGTGCATAAATCCATTCTGACATTGGGTGATATATTGTCTGTCCTTGGACGAAAATGTCTGGAAATTGGCTGGTTGTGAAGGCTCCTCTCCTCTACCTTGCTTCATATCCTCTCCTCTTTCTCGTTTGTCATCTTATTCACCCTTGTCTCATCTCTCTCCGTCCCACCTCTCAAGTCCTCTCAAATCCTCTTAAATCCTTGTTTCTCTCATTGTCACTCTTTTCCAGCCTCTTCTCATCTCTCTTCAGAATGTTTCTAGTCTACTCTCTTTGTTTCTCCTCTCTTTTCTGCTCCCTCTTCATCTCTCCTGCCCTTGCCTCGTCTCTCCTCTCTTCTCAAACCCTTGTCTCTCATTGTCTCCCCACTTCTCTCACCTCCTCTCGTCTCACTTAATCTCATTTCTCCTGTTGTTGACTTTCTTCTTCTCCTTTCCCTTACTCTGTCTTTATCTTTTCCCTTTTCATCCCTCTGTTATTTCCATCTCTCATTGTCTCTTCTGTTCTCGTTTCTTGCCTTGTATCGTCTCTTCTCTCGTCTCCTTTTTTCCTGGCCATTGTATATTTGGCTTGAAAGATCGAAAGAGTTGTCGGAAGCGGTATGATGGTCATTTGACCGTGTTTCTATTTTGTCACCCTGTCTCATCTCGTCTCTCCTTTTATCTCCACTCATGACCTTCTCTTTTCCCATGTGTCTCCTGTGCAATCCCTCCGCCTTCAACTTGTCTCTCCCATTTAGTCAGCTGTCTTTGTTTCTCCTGTCGTCTTCCCTCATACCCTATTTTCTCCTCCGTCTCTCCTCTCCTTCACTTTCCCCCTTTCGTTTTTCGTGTTCTCTTCTCTCCCCCTGGTTTTGTCTCTCTGCTCTTGTCCGGTCTGGTGAACATGTTGATAGCAATCACTTCTTATTGTTGTTGTTTAATTTCTCCGTCTCTCCATCTTTGAGTGCTCTTGATCAATAAGGGCCTGTTACAGACGTCTTCATGTACATGCATGCAACCCCCCCCTTCCCAGCTCCACTGATCGATATGTCCCACTCTTACGAACAAAGGCTCCGATTTCAATTCATCTTTCAGTTTCTTGCAGTGCAATCCCTCGCTCATGGGTGGTAGTTGAGGCATGACAAAGGAATGATAGCTTTCTCATCGCACTCATTTGTTTCAGAGCTCTGTCCATCTAGACAGCACCTCTTTCATCATCCTGAAGGTCTGTTCATGGGTCATGTCTCATATTTGCTTTTTTCATCTGTCTCGTCTCTTCTGTAGTCTTCATCTTTGGTTATTTTTCTCCTCTTGTCTTGCTTCCTTTCCTTTCCCTTCCCTCGTCCACTCTCCCCTCTTTGTCTTGTCTCTTATGTTGGATTAATTCAGTCTCACTTCCACACATTTGGAATCCACACATCTTCCTTCTATACATGCTTGTGTAGACTGATTGCAAGACGAAGAGCTCTTCATGCTTCCATCATTAAGTACTGATGACATTTTAAGAGCAGAATATTCACAAATGTATGAGTTTCTGCTTTGCTACACCTGTGAATCGATGAAATGCTGTTCAAGCCTTCATCCATTTTTCTATGTCTCCATATTTTCTTCAGCCAGTGCATTTCAGGTCTTGCTGTAGTATGTTCTTAACAGTCTGAAATAAAAAGATTCATTGTTGCACAGGGAGTAAAATGCCGGCGGATAAATATAGAGGCAGTGTTCTCCTGGGCACAGAACCAGGACTAAAGTCACTAAAGACAGATAAATATCCTTAGCTGGACCTGCTAAATAATTCATGTATGAGAAAGAGCAATGAACAAAGAAAGATGTGTAAAACAAAAGAGTTCACAGCGCATATATAAAGGATCTCCTGACAGGGACTGTTTGAGATTGCCTCTCTGAGTGTTGTATAGATCAGACATAGATCAGACCCTCTAAAGCTCATACACGTGTCGTTTCTGTTAGGAATTAATGTCTTGACTGCTAAACGGATAGGACCAGAAGTGGGATTGACCTCACTGTTCTGTCGGATTCCTTTCTCTTTCCTATTGATCAGATATCGATCCGATATCAACCAAGTCTCTTACCGCACAAGGCTTTTGCAAACCTTCACTCATGATTAGCATGTTGGTGCTGATGTTCCACACACACTAATATACATCGGCCAAGTTGTAGTTGGTTTGCACTGGAAAGTTTCACAAATCTCTGAGATTAAAAGCTTTATTAAAAACCAATTAACTCTGTGACTCTGTCTATGTATGCAAACGAGAGAGACCGCAGAATATGTGTGGACTTAATCGAAATATACCTATGCTGACACCCTTGTTCCCTTAATTGTATACATAAAGGTTTAATTATGTAGTCATAATCAAGTCTGGTTTATTTCAGAGGGATTTATGATGTATGCATCAAGAGTACATGATCCTCCATAACGCCTACATCCAGATCTATTTTAACTACAGAGTTTCTAGGGTGATCCAGAAACATTCCTACATAGGGCAAGCAGTTTGGAACCAACTAATGAACCAACCTGGAGGACGAGACTACTGTACCAGTCACACTGAGACATGTCAAATGATACCAAACACGTGTAGTGGTAGGGGAAATATTAATAATTAATCAAAACTTGTCGGCGCCGATAGCCTAGTGGTTAGCGCGCCAACATATGTCGCAAATGCGTTCGCGGCGACCTGAGTTCGATTGCCGTCTCAAAGTCCTTTGCTGATCCTGCCCCCCTCTCTCTGCCCAATGCTTTCCTGTCTGCTCTCTACTGTCCTCTCCAAATAAAGGAACAAAAAAGCCCATAAATATAACTTCAAAAATAATAATAATTCATCGGATTAACTTGATGTAGCCAAATTAATGTTACAGTCAATTAATCAGATTGTTCAACAAACTCTAAGTATTGATTTATTTATTTATTCTAAGAAAGGATATTTTTTCATGGCCACAGAAAATAATTCTTTCTTAGCATGTACAGCGCTAAGAGCGTGTAGCAAGATCAGGAATCGCTTAAGTGACATTAATCTGCAGGCGTAATCAGGGAACTCGTATGTATTGTGCACAAAGTTTTATTAACTAAATCACAAACACAACTAATCTAAACAAACACATACAATCACGCTTACATAGGTAAAATGGAAAGTTAAGTGACAGAAACAGGAAATGAAGCTATGGAAAACAGTCATATAACTACATGAAAAGAATCATCAGCTTCGGATTTCAAAACACCTCGTTAAATGTACGATACTTGTACGATACTCCTACTTTGCAGTAGGAGAAGTCTGTGAAGATTTTGAGGAAGGTTTTGATGGTTCCATGAGTCGATTTCTTCTACGTTGCATCAAAAAATGATGAACTTGCACTAGGGCTTTATTGCAATTTGGCAAAGGCTGCGATTATTTAATGCGCAGCTTGTCAGAGCTGTACGGCTCTGTGATCAGTAGTAAATGCTTCTCCATCTGAAAGCCAGAGGGCACTCTTGCACGGAAACTCAAATGTCCTGCCGCAGAAGAAGATAACATGCATCATATCTCTGTAGCTGAATAAACAGAAGATTGAAATGCTTTGATTGATTAAACATGACTAATAAACACACAGCTGCCTTTATTCTGTGTAATGCTGTGTTCACACCAAACGCGAATAGAGTGTCTGGCGCGAATGATTTCAATGGTAAGTCAATGTAAAGACGCGTTTACGCGCGTCTGGAGGTCTCGCGGCGCGAATGAGGCGTTTAGCGCGGCGCGGAAGACGCGCGTCTAGTTCGGTGCTTTTTGTGCATTTAGCGTATGACGCGAATTCGCGTCTGACGCCCGAGTTGAAAAATTTGAACTTTGGCGTAAATTCGCGCCGCGTTAACCAATCAGGAGCCTGCTCTGTGGCGGCAGCCCCGCCCGGAGTCACTCATTCAAAATGGAGGAACGACTGATATTATCAGTGAGCAGTCACCCAGAGATTTATGACACAAGTTCATACTTCAGACAGGAATAAAAAGGAGCTCGCTTGGAAGAGTGTCGGTGAGGAGATTGGGCTACCTGGTAAGTTGTAAATACACATTTCACTTTTAAATCACGTACACGTTTATCGACCCGCGGCCTTCCCGCGACGCTGACTCCTACGCCGCTGTTCTGCTCTCCAGAGCAAATACAGAGTGGTAGCTCTCTCGATGAACGCACGATCAACATCAGCCATCTTGCAAACAGACAACCGCCTAGCACTTGCCCCTCCCACTCGCCTCGGACGCGCGTCAATTTCGCTTCAAACTCTTGTTTTTTACGCGCGTCTATTTCGCTCTAGACGCGCGAATGCATTCAAAATGTTCAAGCGGCAAACTAGACGCGAATTTGACGCTCTATTCGCGTTTGGTGTGAACGCAGCATAAGAAGCCACATAATCTCACAGAAGGATGCTAAACTCGTTATGAAGGGAGTTTGAAGTAAAAACATGTTATTAAATGTTGTCTTTTGTTGGACAATATGTTAATAAATGCTTCTCATGTCTGGAAAGATGTTTGACAGGTGTTGCTTTTTCAAATGTACATTATAAGCGACTGAAACTCACAGTGCTTTCAGATGGATTAGCATTTGGAGCCATACTTCATTGATAAGCTGCGAATAAAAAAATTACAGCCTTTGCAATTTCATAATCACACTAAGCGATTTATGCGATAATCGTATTTAAGTTCAATGTTACTTTTCGTATTGTGCGATAAATCGTGCAGCCCTAACTTGCACAGTTGGTTGGGAAGTTGCGCATGGCTTAAGGTTTTGCACATGGCTTGACCTCACGGTCGACCGGGTTTTTAAGATTATTTGTTAAATATGACAAATAATTGTGTCTGATTTGTCTCAGTCATTACAACATTATCAAATGTGAACAATTGTATGCAATATGTACAATTGTAACTCGGTCTCTGATTGCGCTAACTGTCTCTGTTGACTCTTCGTCTAACTCTCTACCATTGCTGTCTCTAATTTTACCTCTCTTTACTGTACATATTCCATAATACATAACTCCTCCTGCATTTGCTTTTCAGCTCATTCTTTCTGTAGTTCTACATCTTCTGTATTTCATCTCCCTCTGCCTTCTGGCTTCTTCTACATCCTTTACTTCTGCCTCCACCTTTTCCAGCAAATAAATGTCCCACATTCCCATGCACATTTTATTTTATTTTACATTGGTTTGGTTGTGTTTTTAATCTAAAGTGAGATATCATTGTGAATAGACTTCAGTAAAGAGTCCCTAGGGTTTCAACTGCAGGGGCTTATGTGTGTGTGTGTTATGTATATATTTAGAAAGATGTCAAGGGATATTGAGATGGAGTCTAATCAAGTCTTCTGATCATACTACTGTGTCACTCATTGGCGCATCATGGGAGTTGGCTGTCATAAAACCCTTCTCATTTCGTCCCTTTTTTGAGACTGAATACAGATGACTAGAACACATCCTCTCTCCAGACACACACAAGCACACATCATGCACACACTTTCATATAGCTCTGAATAGACTGAGGAAATAGCTCAAAGATGGATTTTGAATTGTGATTTTTCTCTTGCAAAAACATTCCTACACATACTGCTTTCTTGGTACTGCTTTCCAGAAGCAACGAAGGTTTTGTGTGACAGGTACTCTTTTTCTCGCAGTCTGTCTCTATTTTTTGGCCCTTCCTGTCACACGCTCTCTCTCATTCTCACAATCATTAGGAAGACACTGTTATGCCCTGGAGTGTTGTTTGCTACATCGTTTTCTCTCTCTCTCCGCTTCTCTCAATCTCAACGGTTTTAAACTTACTGGAAAACTTTTTTAATGGCATTGGCAGTGTTTTGGAAGAGTGCAAACAGCTGGTTATAATAATGTTTCTTCCTCTGAAATACACACACTCTCTGTATCTAATCACTAGAAGCGTTTGCATTCAGATAATCCATCCTACTTATTCAGGGGTCAGTTCGATAGTGTTCAGCTCAAGGTGGAGAGGCAGACACAAGCAAGCTGATCTTTGATTAGATGTTGTTCGACTGCAGTCTCTTGCAAGACGGAACACACACACATACTCTCACACACACACACACACACGTAAACCACCAGCTCAGTTTGTGTTTTTGACCCAGTATGTGCATAGGGGGCGATTATACTTAGCTAAAAGAGAAGCTCTATAACCTTAATGCTTATAGTTGGAATATATTAATGTATTTGCTCATCATTTGCACCGCATGCAACAGCTCTTTGTATACATTTGAGTTCTTGTCCTAACTAGCTGTGACAAGAAGTAACAGGACATTTTATGTTCAGTTGTTTTCAGTTGGATTTCCTGAAACGCCTCCATTGTACTTTTGAGTTTTCTTCCAGTAATGAACACTTTACAATATTCTTCATTTAAATAATTCCCGCCAAAGGCATATGCAAAATAAAGGGGTGGGGCCTTGTTGAGTTAGTAGTCTGTTAAAACTTGTGGTTATGGTAAGGGGCGGGACATCCAATCAGAGCACATTGCACTTTTCAGAAGGAGGGGAGAGAAACTAAACAAAGCTTTACTGACAGACTGGGAAGAGATGAGCTGCAACAATGGAGAATATGGGAAAATAATGAACATTCAAGCATGAAAACCTGTTCTTGCGGAGCCCGAAAACTACATCTAGACTTTGAAAAAGGGCATAATAGGTGCTCTTTAAAGGTGATAAAGAGGATCTTTTCGTCAACTGAGAAACCAAAGACTGTTACTGAGTTTTTTAAATGAGCGCATGCGTAAAAACAACCCCCCCCTCCTTTCGAGGGAATGCCTCCCAAAACTCGTGCCACGAGTATTGGAACAGGAGTGTTTACCACCGGAATTCGCTGTGTCGTGTTAGTGGATTCATTATGTCGGATTCACCGCAGGTAACTCATAATCTGCAGTTGTTTATTCCTGTCTCCGGACAAAAACATTGCATGCGGCGCCTGTGGAGTCTGGAAAGTTACTGGAGCGCGCAGCGGCGCACGTCTCTCACAAGGAACGTCATGGCAGTGATTGACAAGCCAGAGGGCCAATCGTTTACACGATGATCGCGTAAACGATTGGCTGATGTTTTTAAGGCCCTACCTCGTGCACAGATGATGTATATTAATATTATTCCTTTCAGTGCACCTAATAAATAGTCTTTTATCAGTTAGTAAACACAGTTTCAAGTAATATTGCAAAAATGTATAAAACAAAACATCCTCTTTAGCACCTTTAAGCATCAAATATATTCTGATAATATGCTTTGCACATCATTTAGACTTTCAGGTCCAATGTAGCTGCATGTAAAAGTATTGTTTTGTGGCTGTTCAAAATATTTCTGTGTTGGAGAGGCCTGACATGTCAACTTCTGTCTCCACCAATGCCATGAGATTGGTGTTCGGCTGAACATCGGATAAACTGGTAGTGTTTTGTAAACAGTCATTGCAATTATGTTTTGTGGCACTAATAATGGAGAAATAGCACTATGCAGCTTTAAATGCATTGAAAATGCTGTTTAATGTTGTATGATATGTATTTTAATTACACTCATTAACTGTATTCAAATTTGCTTTGACTGTGCCTGTTAGTTCGTGGTTCATTTTCCATGCAAGTCGAATGACTGTTCTACATTTCTGCTCTAGTTGAGCTGTGTCACATTCTGTCCTATTCTGCTCTAATTGAATGTCCCAGCCTGATGATGCAAGAGTTATATTCACAATGACATCACAATCAGCATTGCCACGGTAACCACTAGCTCTTTCTGACCTCATAAAGGAATCTCGTTAGGTTATCACACTGGAATGCGGAATATGATGTGATGCTGGCCCTTGCATTTCCAGAACTCGTTAAAATATCATCGTGCTGACACTCATGATGCTAATTGGCTCACTCACAGCAGAATATTCCACTGATGTTAAAACAGACTTATTAAAATGTGTTTGATCAGATCAGGTCAAATCAGGGCAAACTAAAGAGAGTTTAATAACTGTCCTCTTAGGTACTGTTAATGATGTTATGGAGCAGTGGTTCGCACTTGCGGCCCGGCCCATACAACCAAACACTCAAGTTTCTGAGGCACACTGCAGGAATTTTAACGGACCCGACTGTTTGAGCTGCATTGGTTAACGAGGTCTTAGAAATGGAGATTGTTAACACAGTGGCTACATTGCTCAACACTACAAAAGCACATTGTAAATAGAAACATTTGACGCTCTCCAGAGCGCAAACAGAAATACATACTGAAACGTTTGCCAAATCTCTTTCGCCTTTATCCTATCATTACAGCTTCAACTGAAGGTGCTCTTGATTTCATTTGCGGGTGATTAGAGCCTCAAGAGACTCTGGCACATAATAATTGGACCTTATAAACTAAAATCTTTGTGAATCACATAATGTAAAAGTCTGTGTTTTTTAGCATTTACTAAGCACTGTATGTCGGGCTGAAAAGAAGAAAGTTGCAAACAGAGATCAGGCTTGACGTAAAGCTTATTCCAGTAAAATAATGTGTAGATGTAAAGTAAAGCTAAAATGCGCTAAATAATGCAAAGCTTCATTTCAGCAACACAGAGTGGTAGCTGCTTGTTCTCCCACACATGTGAAGACTAGTGCTAGGTAACTAGTCACTACTGAATTTTCTTCGTTTAGCTTTATTTTTATTCTTTTTGATGTCAGACTTTGCTGAAGATTTATCTTTACTTGTAGATGAAGAAACATCTGCATTTGTCCTTTTCAGTGGCCATGTTTAAATCTGCTGTAGCCTACAGTAACTGTATGCAGCAAAAGTAGATAAATTGGTGGTTTATTCTTAACACAACCAATCAGCGAGCTTAAATCTTGAATAAACAATAACAGTTTAATATTTATTTTTCATTATTTCGTTATATATTGAATTATTACATCTAATTACACATTTTTAAGAATTTTTTTTTTTTTTTTTTTGTGGCAATTTTTGCATTTATTGTGAATGGACAGTGTAGAGTGGACCAAAAGCAAAGTGAGACAGAGAGAGAGAGAGAGAGAGAGATGTTGTCAGTGCCTACAACACACACACACACACACACACACACACACACACACACACACACACACACACACACACACACACACACACACATGCTCACACATGTGCTCTGATTGGACGGCTAGAGCAGTGTGTTGTGATTGGTGTTTGGGAAATGTCCCGCCCCTTACCATAACTGCCCGTTTCAACGCAACTCAACCAGGCCCCGCCCCTTTATTCTGCGTATGCATTATTTAAATGAGGAAAATTGTGAAGAAAACTCAAGACTACAATGGAGTTCAGAAACAGTGACACTGATGTAGAGAATAACTCCCACTGGAGGGACTTTGGAGAGCTTTTTCATGCTCAAACAGCAACGTTACACAATAAAGAAAGAAAAAAGCATTATAGGTCCTCTTTAAGATCAGATTTAAATGGTTCTTGTTACAAATAATAGCTAGTTTCTATGTGTACGATCCTTCAGGATGATCTGCAGCCAGAAAGGTTTGGCAGACTGTTACTCTCATCATTAGTCTTTCTACTGTAATGCTAATATTTAGCCATACAATACTGTAGTTTCATATCACAAGTGTAAATGTGGATGGTCATGTGTATTCATGTGTCTGATATCACCAGTTGCAGTAGTTCAGAATTAGTCTGTTTCAATAAATATACCTTTTTTTTCCACTGAGGATGATGTTCTGAGTGTTGAAACTCACTGTATGTTTTCATAATACAATAAAGTCTTCTCTTAAACGATCAAGGACAGTTACAGTCCTCGTGATATGAGTATCTTTAAAGTGAAATGAATGATGGAAAAATATGATTTGTGCTTTTCAATAAGGCATGACTATGTATTTGTAGGTCTTTACACACCTCCCTCAGTTTCTTCAATGTTACAGTTGTGATAATGCTGCATTCACACTGAGACTCTACACTCAAACCAGCTTCACTTCTCACTGTCAAATACATTCTGAACACCAATTCATTCAGGCACAATAACACACTTGATTTTTACTGAAGGATTTTCAGTGGATGTTTTCAAATCCTTAAGGCACAGGTCAACTATACACAGCTGACAATACTGAGTACAAATGCAAGATGCATTGACCATAGGCTTCATTTTTAATTCACATTAAATTACTTTATTGCATAAATAGATATAGTGGTATTCATATCTTAGCCTCACTGATAGTAAAACAATTAGCAAATCAGCATCATATTAACCGTACATCAAGACTTAGTTAATTAGCTTATTTTAAGCCATTTGAACATGATCACCATTGGCCCACAATTGTGCAAAATAGCAGAAATTAGTTCTGGAGTGTAGCAACAGCCTCTTCCGTGAATAACGCACATTTGATGTTTTCACGTGTCGGTCAAACACCAGTGTCAAGCCGAAGACTCACACAGGGCTTGAGTTGCTTCATTAAATCACAACACAGTTGTCAGAGGGGCATCTGAGAATTTCGCTGTAATTTTTCGTCACATTTGCAGATGTGGTGAGAAGAGATAATGAGTGCGGAAACTTCCAGGAATGTTTGTCAGGACTGTCACGCCGCGGTTTATTTCTGTCTGAGTTTCTCTGAGGAGAAGTGACGCATCTCGTCACCTAGTGAAGGGGGATCAAAGAGAAATAAAAAAGGCCAGATCAGGTGACGTCTTTAAAACTTTATAAACTAGTATCACTGGTTAAACCATAGACTGTAAAAAAAGATGGACGCCGCTTCCTTCCATTGTATTGAACTGAAGCCAAAACGGACGCTGATGGGTGCTGACACGTTACTCAAAAATGTCAAAAAAAAAAAAAAAAGAAAAGTTTGGAGCCTGGGAATGTGCAGAAAGAATCATCAGTGGAGCTCGGAGGCGGAGTCGCGGTATCAAACTTCCGCCCAGACGACTGCATCATCATTGATGTACAGTATTTTAAATAGGCTAAATAAATTATACACAATTTAAAATTCTACCTATAAAATAATAGGCTATTCTGTTTCTAGAGCAATAATATTTTTGAAACAGCAAATTCATTAAATAAATTCAATATAATGTGGCACTAGAAACAACTCTAAAATGTCAGAAACGGTCCTGCCATTTTAAATAAAGAGTTAAACTAACGTTACAGGAGATCGATTGCTGTAGTCAGTACTCTATAATTAATTAGAGTTCACTATCATTAGTTTTATCCTGCTAATTATTATTTTATACCCATAAACATAATTAGTCACTTGCTTTTTTTCCCGTCATGGCTAACGTTAGGTGTGTTATCTTAACTAATAACGTTTATTAATTAGCTTATGAAGCCCACATTTAACGTTACCGAGAAAAGCTCAGATATCCGTCAGATCTTGTAGGTCAGTTAGTACAGTTTACTGCTGAACAACTCATTTTGTTGGTGTTAAATAACAAAGAAATCGAAAATTAATAGTTAGTTATACATCTTCAATCTCCCCTCGAAGCTCCGACAGTCCTCAGAGAAGCTGTCAATCAACTGTGAATCACGACGACACGCCCGGTTTCTATAGCACCAAATTGCTAGCTAAAATCAAACTTATCACAAAAACGAACAATTGAATATAAATCAGCGCGATAACTACCTTAAATGACCAAAACCATCTTTCAGAAAATTTTATTTGAAACATAATTTATTTTTATGTTTTAACTTAAGTCTCATTCGTCTGCATTGAGCGGGCGGCGTTTATGACCTGTACTGTATCCAGCCTCCAGGGGGCGATCAAAGAGCCCGCAGCTTCACTTTTCAGGATGTGAGGCACACCCGGGTTAAATGGACTATGCAAATTGAGTTATGGTGGAAAAGTGACCTCTGACCTGATATATGACGTAGCATATGAGAACTGATGAACGTGATTTTAGTTTATAACATGCTAAATATGGATATTTCTCTTACAAAAACCCATCGCTTTACTTCAGAAATGGCCCCAGGATATTTTTAAATATATCTCTGATTGTGTTTGTCTGAAAGAAGATGGTCATATACACCTAGAATGGCTTGAGGGTGAGTAAATCATGGGATAATTTTCATTTTTGGGTGAACTAACACTTTAATGAGATATATATTTGTTACTCATACAGCAGGTGGTTTCTGGAATAGTATTAATAAACGGAGAGTGTCTTAAATACATAACCAGCTTTATATTCATCTGAAGTAAATCCAATTTATTTCGATATCGTATAGTATTTTGACTAATTGAATATTGCTTGTTCTACAGCTGACCATATTTTAACCATGTTCATACTTTTTAAATTAATAAATGTACTTGTTTTCACAATGAACAGATCATTCTGATTCTAAGCAATTTTTGGCCTAAATATTTTTATTTGAGTGCATGTATTTCACTTTCTCTTTCTCTTTCATTTTTCAGGATTTACTCACTGGTTTATATTGTTTAATGATGTATTTATTTTTGGCAATTAATTCATTTCAGAGAGAGAGAAAAAACCTAGAATTTAACTTCATGTTTCATGTTTTCTGAAGAAAGTGTGCAAATCTCATTTTCACTGTCATATGGTGTGTTGGGTGGTTGGTAGGTGGTTATTACATGATTTCTTACTTGTCCCTCCTTCACTATTTGTCAGTGGATTATTTTTGTCCATTTTATAGTCTGCCATGTGAAAACTGGCCAAAGCTTTGATGATTTAGAAAAGTAACAGAACATCTCTTCAACATTTTTTTTTTTTTTTTTTTTTTTTTTTTTTGATTTTCAATTATATATAATTGATGTCTAAAGCACAAAAGTTAAAGGCCAAAGTTTAATGCTCAGGGTTAGAAGTCTGTTCAAATCATGCACAATAAGACCATTAGTGTCCATTTTGGTGTTTTCATCATTCATGACCTGCTGGTGTGTTCAGTTCATTTCTTTCAGTTTTAGTTCTTTTTTTTTATGGTGCTTATTTTTTTAGGCAGACCTTAAGGTCTCTTCTTCTGCCTCATTCATCTCTGTTTCTCTCCGTTTGAGCTTTTTGTGTTTGTCTAAATGTGTCTGTTTACCCAGAAGCCTTCACCTCTCAGAGGGAGACAGGCAGTATATCAGAGGCAGAGAGAGAGCTTGTGGCAGTCTGACAACATCTGGTCCTCAGCCGTGATTTAAAGTGTGTGTTAGTGTCGGAGTGGTTAAGATCATATCTCTATCACACGCCACAAAACCATATCACATGTACCATGACGTGTGTTTCTCCTGCTGTCTTCGTGTATCTTATGCTGTCACCATGTCACGGTATGAGTCATTTTATGCCATAGTAATGGTGTATATCATGATATAGTTGCTTTTGCTGCATATCAAAGAAAAAACTTTATATATTTAATAGCAATTTGGTAATGACGTTTTTTTTTTTTTTTTTTTTTTTAGTCTTTATTTGATGGACACAAACCAGAAGATAACATTATTCATAAATTAGTATTAATATTCATAATTTAAGTCATCAGTCCGAAAAACAGAGGATGCATGATATATTGGTACAATATTGACTGATATTAAAGACTGATTATTTATTTTAATTATAGTAGTTACTAGTATGTGTGTGTGTGTGTGTGTGTGTGTGTGTGTGTGTGTGTGTATATATATATATATATATACACACACACATACACTAGTAACTACTATAATTAAAATAAATAATCAGTCTTTAATAAACTTTTTGCCACTCATGCAATAAAACTATTTTTGCAAAAATAGGTAATAATAACTCCAACAGTTTAGATACCAATGAAAATTCACAATTCTCTATTCCAATTTTGATACAACAGCTAAAGCTACTTGCCTATTAATATTAATTTAAAACCTTATTAAAGCCAAGTAAACAGTAAGAACAAATACTCAAATTACAAACAAAAGCACAAATAAATATAATATAACAAATGTACAAATGAAATAAACTGTTTTTCAGGTACATCTAACAGTAGTTTTCAGGTACAGAAATTGAATAAAGTGATCAAATATAAAATAATACTGCATATAGTCTTGACTACATAAATTAAATAGATTAATCCTTAATAAAGTTACAAAAGTTTTTCATTCAAGAGCAGTGAGTGACTTTTTCTTTGTCTTTTGTTGTTTGATTAACTTTAAAAACACAGACAGCATCAGGAAAATTAGGCTGCTGTCACTTTAAGAGCGAATGCACAGATCCAGTGTACTGTACACATGTGTTGTCTTTCTCAACTGTTTGTTCACTTAATACATAACCAACTATGTTTCATAGGATACTCGCTGAAACGGCATTTGAATATTAATTTTTAATCGATACACAAGTAAATCATTCTACCTCTAGTACTGTATGTATTGTCAAACCTAAAGTCATGTTTAATAAAGTTTCTGGATGGTGTGATGGGTGGTATTCCTGCATAGTTGAGTATTAATGCTGGCACATGACGCATGAAATGTTATTGAAACTGAACGCTGTATGCTTTTTTGCTAACGTGCGTCATTGATTTTTAATGCGTTTAGATGTGAAAGCAGATCAGCTACATAAAGTACATTAAGTCCATTTACTGTCTAATGGAGCAGAGCGAGTGAGAGAGATGGATCGCGCTTGTGTTTCCTCCCTCTAGATGGATTGTAACTGTATTTGAGGGAAGATTGCTGACCACGCTGAACGAGAAGTGATCACCTGACCTTGTGTTCCAGCACATCTGATATCTCTGGTGTCATGACGACTGCTTCCCAGCAACCCTCTGTGACATGACACTGTTTTTTATGACAAAGCTGTTTGTTTCCAGAAAAGACTCTGCTCCTTCTCTCTATCTAGCGGCTTTTCTAATGTGCTGAAAATATGTAAAATTACACTGTGAACTTCTGAATTATAAGCACTTTTAGTAATGTGCTGGCCATTAGGAACGCTTTCTACACACACTCGGCAGAGTCCCCCTCTATCTCGTCTGGATGAAAGCAGCTGGTATTTGTTCGTTAAGCTCATTTGGGTTTGTCTCTTACCGGGTTCATGAAGACACCTTGGATCCCGCTGTTCAACCGTACCGGCTAATTAGGTTCATTAAGTTTTGTCTTTCACACATTAGCATGTCTTGCTCTTTCTGTCTTTTGCTCTCTCTTAATCACTTCCATTTGGGAGCTTTGTTGATGTGATAATAGTTTTCAGAACTCGAATGCGCTCTTGAAGGGTTCATGTGAGCTTGTCTACAGTTCAATCCATCCTAATTGCTATTGATGACGTGAAATCGTCTTCTCTTGATGTTTTATTGTTGCGGTAATAAACAACTGCCACTAGAACCCATGTTGATGATCAACATACTGCAGTTCAGACCCAACAGTATGCTGTGAAAGAGACCTATGGGAGGAGAAGGTGAAGTTAGGACTGAGAAATAGACTCACAAATTCATAGTTTAAAAATGTTCTCTCAAATTCAGAAAGTTAAAAATTTAAAAAAAAAAAAAAATGTGTAAAAGTTTGAACGTGTAAATTCAATTGGGGAAATTGGGATATTACGGAGCCCCAAGGGACATGGTGATGGGGAAAAAAATATGAGATGGGAGGAAAGCAAAGTTTCTCAGGGAATGCAAACATTTATGAGAGAACACAAAAACATTGAAATGTTATTTTTCCTCCCATCTCATGTTTCTTTTTTCTTTCTTTTTTTTTTTTTTTTGTCGCTTTAGGGCAGTGGTCGGCAATAGGCGCCCACAGACAGATTATTTTGATAGTGGCTGGTTCTGAAATAGATCTTCATCTTGTGGTGCCGTCTAATATTATCACTGTGTCTACACCAAACGCGCCGCAACAGCTAAAAGCTGTCTACACTGAACGCGACAAACCAACCGTTGCAAAGCACTTGGACTATGTCAGAAATAGATCGGGGATCCGTTTACTGTCGGGAATGTTGTCACGTCGTGCCGCATCCGATGTAGATAATATAATTATAATGGGTTCTATTAACTTTTGTAGCATCGCGTCACGCCGATTGCATCTGGTGTCGATGTTATATTCTTTGAAAACAGCGACAACTTCATTGCAGATAAGACACGCCGGCTTTGCATTCACAAAACAAGTAGGATGAACGCATAGGGCCCTATAATACACCCGGCACAATGCGACGCAAGTGTGTTTGCTAGTTTGCGTCCGGCGCCGTTCGCGGTTTCCCGTTCAGCACCACGTCCTTAAATTAGTAAATGCATTTGCGCCAGTTAGTGCGCCCATGGGCGTGCTGGTCTAAAAAAGAGGTGTGTTCAGGCGCATTGCTATTTTAAGGAGCTGAAAATAGACTGCGCCATAGACCAACTCAAACCTAGTCTAAAGTCAATGGCGCAATATTTTTTTGTTAGAGCGCGTTGGTAGAAACTGCGCCTCTGGGCGCGTCCACAGTGCGCGTTGACTTTGCTTATTACACACAGGGATGCGCATCACACAAACATGCCAAATATTAAAAACAAAAGGATTACAGTGTAAAAGAATATTGTTGTGTAGGCTACATAAATATAAAAATGTAATGATGAATAGTCATTGCGTGTATTAGAATTAGGCTACCTATTTTCAGTTCAACCTATTACTACTTATAATGATGAACGAAATTGGCTAATTAATTGAACAATCGTGCCAATACACACACATATATATTAACTGACTCATCGCCAACAAATTCCGCCACGTAAATGGCAATCCGCCATGGCGCGAGCGCATCTCGCTCTTAAAGGGAATGGGAGATGACACTCTGACTGGTTTATTGAACGTTACGGCCATTACTCATTAAGAGAATAGGGACAACCCATTTCAAAAATGCGCCCCGGCGCACGGACCGTTTTTCCATCGTTAAAATAGCAAAAGTGGATTTGGACACGCCCTGAGTGCACCTGCGCCGTGCGCTTTACACTTTGCGTTTAGATCGTTAAAATAGGGCCCATAGTGTCATTCCATTCTTCTTTGTATGCACTATTTTCGCTGACAACTTTCCTCTTTACATAGTGCCATTTTCTCTCACCAGCTATCTTAAATTTTAACTTCACTCTGCACACAACGTAATTGCGTACCTCCAGCACGCTAACAATAAAAAAAAATGCAGTTTAGTAGCTATGTGAGGATGCCAAGGAGTAATTCTGAGTGTAAAAGTAGGCTACGTCAAATAATTATTACAATAAGTTAGGATCCATTGTGTAACAAGCAAATTAAAATGATACACATTTATTATTCACAATATGGAAAGAGGAAATAAAACATCAAACATGCCATTAATGGGCTTATTCAAGTTATTTGTATCCATTCCTTATCTGCCACATATGTGTGTTTTATGCAAGGTGGTCTGTGTTGCAAGTTGGTGAATGAAGATACTTTCCAGGTTACGTGTCACTACTCTGCTTTATTAATTTATCTAGTGTAAAACCCAGACACCGCCACACAAATGTGTTTTTTTTTGTTAATGACTCTACAGGATTTAACACAGAGCAACAGCTCAATACCAGTTACAAAAGACTATGTCTGTCACAGGCATCTCTAGTTGCATTTTTCAATTTATTTCTTAAATTATACTTTGACTATATTCTGGCCCGCCATCTAGTGGCGATTTTTTTTTTTTTGGCCCGATGCCAAACTTAATTGCCGACCCCTGCATTAGGGGCTCTGTAGAAAATCCCTCCTGTAATTTATTAAGTCTGAAATTTAAATTGAATTCCATTTCTATTTCTTAAATGTAAAACATTTTGAATTTAATTTAATTTAGAATTTAAGTAAATTTGTGGCTCAAAATGTCTAATGTCAATTTTGTAATTGAAAAATTCAGATGCTAAAATTTTAAAGAATAAATAAAAAAGATGTCTTGAATGAATAAACAAACATGCACACACACATATATACTTGCAATACATTATGAATACAAAAAATTCCTCTCCCTAAAATTTTGTATGTATAAAAAAAAAATCTAAATTCAGAATTTAACTTAAGTTAATTTCTAAAGTGTTTAAACAAAATAATTGCAAAAAATGGATATTGTGATTTTAAAGTTCAGAATAAATAAAATAAAATGCTAAAAATAAAAAAATACATAAAAACATACTTGCATAATTCACAATTCAACTTCAGAAAGAAACTTGCTAAGAAACTTAACTGCCATGACATAATTTGTCTTACCTGATTACTAGAAAACAGTGCAAAACAATGTAAATAAGTTGAGAAATCTCTGTGTCTTTCCATGTCAAGCTGATCTAAACGATTATATAAAGTGAGTTTAGCAGCAGGTTTAAGGTCAGCATGATCTACTGCTCACACAGATGCTGTGTTTAATGTGTCTGCGAGCAGAAATGATAGATCAGCACTAAGTGATGCATAAAACTGCAGCGGAGCCGACACACACACTCTCTCTGTCTCTCTCTCTCTCTCTCTCTCTCTCTCTCTCCCTCTCTCACACACACACGCACACACAGTTTCAGCACTCTGATGTGGAGAATGAGTTTGGCTGGATCATGAATGAGTGCAGAGTGCCAGTGATTGTGTTGCACAGCAGCTTCCATCAGTCTGTCTGATCAGTTTGATCTTCAAGCCCAAATTTAGCCACTTCAGTCTGACCGTCCTCTTCACCTCCAGTCAAACTCTCTCTCTCTCTCTCTCTCTCTCTCTCATGTTTAGGAGCGATTGGCGGTCAGCCTCTCCTCTAATCTCTGCCCTCTTCCCCTTTGAGACAGAAAAAATCTTAAATGTTCTGTTCTGGTTGTCGTGGAAACCCTCTATTATCTCCTGATTGGCTGTACATACACATGTACAGTGTACCACCCGTGTGTTCCCACGAGAGTCTGTGTGTATATATCAGTGTTGCTGTTTTTTTTCTGTAATTTACAATAACTGCTGGTTTCTCTTCTCATACACTCATCAGGTCCTTTCTCAGTGGAGAATCATCATGGTTCCAAATCCCGTTCCATTTCATTAATGATATTTTTACGTTTGGAAGGTTTGGAAAACATTCCTCATTATGTTCACTACTGTCAGCAGCCTGCTGAAATAAATCAGTAGTTGCAGATCACAAAGAAATGTGCATTTTTGTTTGAAAGCTATAAATATATATTTATATTTTTTGAAAGAATACTTATTCTCACTGCATTTTTTTTTTTAGTTAACAATTTAAAGTAATATTGTGAAATATATTCAAATAGGGCCTTTTTTTTATCAAGACAACTCAAATAGTTTTAGCATGTTATTGAATATGTTAATGTCAGACATATGCCATATCACAGACATATATGTTGAGTGCGCCACACAATGGCCAATCAGAGGTGTTTAAGAATCCACTCAACAGCACTCAAAATGCTAGGAGGAAATGCTGGTATCATCAAATTATAAATTTCAGTACCGACTGTCGAAATCAGAATTTTTGACAACTCTATTACTGCTGCATAAAAAGACGCACATAAATCTCATAGCAGATCTAGGCAGGTGGAGCTGGGGAGGTGGAGGGGTTCAGGGGAACTCTGATAGCACTGCAGGACTAGACTATTAAATGTTGCGCAAGCAATCCCATAGGCTGCAGGATCAGCAGAGGCCAGTCAGCTTGTGCTGTGTGGTAATGATGTGATTGCTTGCAGATTGCATGTAAAGGACCAATCAGCCTGCGCCATCAAAATGTATTTCTGTGCTCAAGAAACATTTATTATCAATGTTGAAAGCAATGTTTTGCTGCTTAATATTTTTCTTTCATATACCTGATGTGTATATTGCATATATTTATAGTGTTTGTCTGTATCTTTAGAGATATCAAGAACTCATTTGATTCCGTTGTTTTATTATGTTATTTTTTTTCTTCTTATGGAATTAGAATCGTAATTTCTATCTCTGTCAGAGAATTGTTATTTGAATCATGTGATGTGAGACGCGAGGCTGTTTAACACAGTTTGTGGAAACATTTGGGTGTGTGTTTGTTTGGCATTCGCAGATTTTTTATGGAATGTTTTGGAAAAGACTCTTTCCCACGGCACCTGTTTTACGTTTAAAACGAGGCCTGCCGGTGGATTTCCTGTGTTTATGAAGATCAGGAGAGTATGAAACGTGCTGCTCTCTAGACATATTAGGAATCTGACTCTGACCTGATTCTGACACCTCCCTCTAGACTCCTGCACAAAATCCACGCAGAAATCCTGTTTAGTCAATGATTCAGGCAGCATCTAGTCCTGACACTCCTCAAAGGTGTCGTTTTGACATCAGAATGTCCTCTCTTTATTTGAATGCAAGGCTTTGAGGCACAGTTCCAGTACAGATCGCAGTTGTTTTGGGTCAGTCGGGTCTAATTTGCTGAACTAAATGGCCTAGAGTTTGTAATTAAGATTTTTCTTTTTATTATGCTTACCAAGGCTGTTTAAAAACAGAATTTTCTGGCCACGTTTTCAGACCACGTCTGGAAGTAGCACTAACATTTACATTGTTAGTGCATAACATATATATTGACTTTAATAGGTATCCAAATCAATTCCATTTCTGTCATGGCTCTATCCACATCCTCAGAACACATCTGATGTTGTACATATTGTACCAGTCTCTCAAATGCACCGGCAGAAGTGTGTTAGTGAGTGTCCTTATACTGTATCTCTGCTCATCTTTAATTATGGCTGTTTGTATCCATCTGCTCTCAAATAAAGATCACTATCATTTCACTGATGGCTACCTCTGACAGGAAATAACAGCATCAGTCAGGTGACCTTTACAGCACCTGTGTGTGTTTTATGTTTGACAAGTCTACAGTGGCATTTGTTGTATGTCGTTGTTGTTTCAAAATCAACATGATCCTAGGTTATTATGGTTTTGAATATTTTATTATAATATTTATTGGTATTTTAGTTTGTACTGTTCCGATATTTGGGGTCTGTAATAGGGTTGGGAGAGAAAAATTGATGCATCGATCCATCATGATCATTTTGATGGTGGATCGTAATCCAGAAAGGGCCAAATGACAATCATCAGTGACAAGTGGAGATTCAGCCGTGGTCAAAAAGCAAAAGACTTCAGACTGCGGCGTGGCTACAGAAATTGAAATCTACAGGTAACGCTAATACACACTGAATACACAGTCACGCAATGCTGATGTTGTTAACAATAACAATTTGAGAACAAAGCATAACAGTAATAATAATTTGCACAAGCTAAGCGATCCTTAGATTTAATCATCATTAGCAGCGCAATTTATTGTAGGCCAAATGCTTTTTCCCTCAGTTGGTCCGAACAAAAGTGGCAGACATGTTACTTACTTATTCAGATGACATTTTCCGGTGAAAATTCCTACTTTGGTCAAACTTCAAGATATAGAATCTATGATTCCGAAGTACAGTATCCACACCGGTGTAGTGACTGACAGCAAGCATTAGATTAATCCGCGCTGAAGAGCTGTGCCGATGCACAATGCACGTAAAGATGATAATTCCGCAAATAACTGCAATTGCAGGTTTCAAACAGAGATGGCGACAAAGAGGCAAAACTTACAGACTGCAGCTTTAAATGTACTTGCTCAAATTGCTTTTACGATGCAAAATGAATGTAAACACAGTCAGGTATGTCTTTAAGGATTAAACAGACTGGACAAACCACATCTTATATATCAAAAGAAGTGTGTGCATTAGTGTGAATGCAGCTTATTAGATCTCCCACTATCTATGACGTCATCAGGAATAATCAAACAACAGTAAAAATCACTCACAGCTCTTGAATGCAAAGCATTCAGATACGCTTAAAGCTGCAGTAGGGAGTTTTTAGAAAACCTTGACTTAGCCTGAAAATTTGAACAAGCACAACTCACAGGTTACTCCCACCTGCTCTATGCTGCGCTACATCCCTCCCTACACAGCTCCTCCCCCATCACAACGGAGCCTGAACGCGCAGGCTAGTAAGGCGGATATACAGTTTTGGCACATTCACTGGTATGGTTGAAACTTCAACAATATGATTTACACTGACTATGGCCTGCCCATACTTTGACTACAAACTTGGTCCTCAAAACATTACGTATTTTGCAATACATGTAATGTAACTATATGACGTTGCACTATTTCTATAAGTAATAAATAGCTAGTATGATAATATAGCTAACGATAACTAACGTTACAGTATGCCAGTAATTATTCTATCGATATGTAATGCTAAATAAGGTTTGCTAGTACATTATTTCAGCAACATGACAAGCCAGTGAATTAGTAGGTTTCAATAGTTGCTGTGCACAGTGCATGACATTTTATCTGTATGTTATGCGGCTAGAGTTTTGACACTGAGTCAATGGGCTCCGACGAGGAATCCATACCACAGCGACTTCGAGTGGGGCGGGGAGAAGAGGAAGCCGTGGTGTGCGCGGAGCATCAGGCAGGGGACGGGCAGGCCTGTTTTGTAATGATCTTAGTTGTGTAGTTACTTACTTGTCAAGCAGAAATGTGGCTGACTCTGCATCGGTTTTTAATCCTTTCAGGACACGCAGCTCCCTCCACCTCGGAAAAGCCGCTCCGATATTTACCCTCGTTTTATTTCGGGCTCTATCTAATTCTTTCTTTTTGGCTTTTTTATCATCATCATCTGTCTTTTTCCGTTTACCCGTTTTTATTTTATGAGCAGGTGCCGCTCGAGGAACTGGCAGTTTGGATTGTTTTTCCGCAATAAGCAAAGCGACACACCGGTAATCTTGAATTTGAACACCTGTATGCGCTGGCGCTGTGCATGAGAGGGGTGAGATCAGCGTGCATGCAAGCTTGATTGACACCGCTAAGACACTCCTCCTGGCTCTGATTGGTTGTTTCTTACCGGGAGCGGTGTATTTCTGCAAATGGCAATAGGACCACTGGGAGGAGCCAGAGGAGCTTGATTTTTTTCAGAGATTATCTGTCTCATATTCTACTGTCAGGACATAATGACAGGTTTAACAAATATGTAAAAAATAAATTTTTACAAAAGTTACCTACTGCGGCTTTAAAAACTGAAAGCACTCTTTATTTACTGCTTGTTTTTTCGTCTATTGAAAGAAATTCAGAAATCATTTGAATATGCTGATTTGCTGCTCAAGAAATATTTCTGATTATTAACAATGTTGAAAACAGGTGTGCTGCTTCAGATTTCTGTGGAAATCGTGATACATTTTTATTCAGGATTCTTTGCATAGAACGTTCAGAAAAAAACAACAAAAATAAAAACATTTTTTTTTTAAATAGAATAATTTGTGACATTTGTCTTTACTGCCACTTTTGATCAATTAATGTGTCCTTGATGATTAAAAGTAATAATAAATAAATGAAAAACAAACTTTTGAATTAATTTATTTATTTAATTTAGTGTAATTTTCTTTCTTTTCTTTTTTTTTCTTTCATTTCAGTGTTGTATGCCATGATTACACTCTAAAAAAAATGCTAGGTTAAAAATGAACCAAGTTGGGTTGAAAATGGACAAACCTAGTGACTGGGTTGTTTTGACCCAGTGGTTGGCTTTGATGTTTGACCAACCTGCTGGGTAGTTTTATTTAACTCAACTATTGTTTAAAAAATTTCTATATTGCTCGCCTAAAATGAACCCAAATAGGTTTGAAATAAACATTTATTATTATGTTTAATGAATAATAATTAAACATTTATTAAATTGCTTATTAATAAATGTTTACCTTTTGATTATTATTGTTGCCTCTTGTAATTGTGTCTGATTTTTAATTTACTAAATATTTTGGGTTCATTTTAAGCCAGACATATAGTAATTTTTAAACAACAGTTGAGTTAAATAAAACTACCCAGCAGGTTGGTCAAACATTTAACCCAACCACTGGGTTTGCCCATTTTCAACCCAACTTGGGTTGTTTTTAACCCAGCATTTTTTTTTTTTGTGTACCACAATTATTATTTCCACAGAAAAATATGGAGAAATCATAATATGCTTTTGTTTGTCAGATTATCACTCTATCTCACACACACACACACACACAGTCACACACGAGTGTTGTTTGTGTATAAAGCTGTTGGTGGAGCGCAGCAGGAAGTCACACGGCTCTGATAAGCGTACGCTGTAGGGCGGGGCGAGCTCCTCGATTACTGAGGAATTTGGCGCTGTGATGGTGGGATGATACAGAGACACGCAAATGATCAGACCACTGGAGAAACTTAAGTTAAATTTAACTTACACTGTAAATCTGATGTGTGTGTTGTTGTTGCTTAAGCGTTTCTCTTTCATTTTTTATCCTTGATGCCTCTTAAAGCAGTGATTCTTCAGCTGCAGCAGTCCTCAGCTGGTACACATTATGGATAATTAATAGACATATAGAACATATACAATAAAAAATGTATTTGTTTCTGATCTAAATACTACTTTTTAGTGTCTACAATCTCAATGCCGAATCTGTTTTTGGCTCACTGGATTCAGCACTCAGTTTTCAGCACATCTATAATGCAGCCAGTCTGACAGCAGTTCAAACGCTTCTCAACAGACGAGAGATGCTGTAAAATAGACTACATTTCTCCAAATTCCACAATATATGTATTAGTGATGCATTTGAATTGCACTAATACTAATACATGTCCCGTGTCCAAAATCGAATACTTCCCTCCGATATAGTATGCGAAAAACTGTTCGCCGATAGAGTAGTATGTCCGAATACATAGTATTCATAAAACCGTAGGCGCAAAGTCCCTGAATGACCTACTACTTCTGTAGAAATTCTGAAGTGTGCATTCACTAGACACTTTACTGTCCTATGATGCCACGGGGGAGGATTTGTGAATGACAGTGAAGCGACACAACTGATGCTGGTAGGTCACATGACTGGATGATAATAACATGGTGGATGTTGTACATCTGAATTACATTCATACTACCCATATTCATACTATGTAGAACATACTTTTTTAACGGTTGCAAAGTAAATTCAAATTCAAATGTAGTACCTTTTTAGACAGTACATGATTTCAGACACACCAAAGCAGTTAGGTTGTAATCTTTGCTATTATCAATGGTACCGTTGTGGTTATGGTGTGTTTTTTAGATGTTGCTCATGTAGGGTTCTTCCACAGATCTGTCTTACAGCTACATGACTGACTACAGGAATATTGATCCATATATTATTACGCTGTCATATGGCATTATGCTGCTCAGAAAGGCCTCTCAGAGATGTCTGTTTTGCTCAGTGTTGATGAAAGGAACATTATTGTTTCTCCTTAGTTGCTCTGAGTTGATCAAAGGTGGTACTTGTCCAAAAAAGTGTGAGAAGAACTGGTGTGGAATAATGATGTAAACAATAGATGCTAAAATATGCAGAGGTTCAGAACATGATAGTGTTGACAGTATAGTGTTGCTTTTGGATACACTTTATTTTAAGGTGTCTTTGTTACAATGTAATTATACTTTTAATTACTGAGTAATATTAACTACATATACTTACTATAGGGTCAGAGATTACGATTTTGGTTTACAATTAAGGTTAGTTGCATGTAGTTATGCATAATTTACAGGTATTACTACAGTAAGTACATGTAACAAAAACACTAAAATAAAGTGTTACCACTTGCTTTAACTGATGAATCATATAGCGTTTGTGTGTGTTTCTGGTAGAGATGTGTTAGAGAGAAACTCTACTGCTGCTGGAAGTTGTTTCTGGCCATGGTGAATTCTCTGGATTATTGTATCTGAAAATAAAAGAGCTTTGTTCAGACAAACTGCCTTAAAAAAAGAATACAAAATGTTCTGTTGATAAAGGCAAAAGGTTATACCAGTTCATGTGATGCCTTTTTTAAAGTTTTTCACTGTTTAGTGATTGCTAGAACACGTCATTACCTCAAATAGCATGGCTGGTTTATTTGAGGACGGGACCTCTGAAAGTGTCGTTCCTTAGATACATTCGATCACAAACACACATCAGCAAGCTGTGTATTTTACAGATGGATAACTCAGATTGTGTTGAGCATATGCAACCATCTGCTATTGGTGAAGTCGTGATGTATATAGTTTAGTCACACACCAGTGAAAGATGTGGAAAAAGTCACATGTACTAGATTCACATTTCTGGAAGGAAATATCAGGCTTCTGCAAGAGCAGTGTT
The DNA here is from genome assembly GCF_024489055.1 of Chanodichthys erythropterus. NCBI lineage: Eukaryota > Metazoa > Chordata > Actinopteri > Cypriniformes > Xenocyprididae > Chanodichthys > Chanodichthys erythropterus. Next base: position 8,353,978 of record NC_090240.1, on the reverse strand, counting down.
GATGTTATAGGTTTGTTCAGGTTATAGACATGTGACATCAGTTCTGGACCAGAATCAACACACAGTGCGCTTTTTGTGCCACAATGATAAAGACATGCAAGAAAGGACAGACCATTGCAGTTAATTATGCAAATATTACAGCCGTGCTCGTCTCTCACAAGGAACGTCATGGCAGTGATTGACAAGCCAGAGGGCCAATCATTTATGCGATGATCGCATAAACGATTGGCTGATGTTTTTAAGGCCCTACCTCGTGCACAGATGATGTATATAGTATTATTACTTTCAGTGCACCTAATAAATAGTCTTTTATCAGTTAGTAAAGACAGTTTCAAGTAATATTGCAAAAATGTATAAAACAAAACATCCTCTTTAGCACCTTTAATGATTTAATTGGTGCAGATACAATGGCTAAAATGATCCACAAAGCAATGTTTTAATTCATTCATACATTAAAGGGGTGGTTGATTACGATTTCACTTTTTTAACTTTAGTTAGTGTGTAATGTTGCTATTTGATCATAAACAACATCTGCAAAGTTACGATGCAAAGAAGTAAATAATTCTCTGTTTAAAGGTGCTAAAGAGGATGTTTTGTTTTATACATTTTTGCAATATTACTTGAAACTGTCTTTACTAACTGATAAAAGACTATTTATTAGGTGCACTGAAAGGAATAATATTAATATACATCATCTGTGCACGAGGTAGGGCCTTAAAAACATCAGCCAATCAGCCAATGCGATCATCGCGTAAACGATTGGCCCTCTGGCTTGTCAATCACTGCCATGACGTTCCTTGTGAGAGACGCGCGCGGCTGCGCGCTCCAGTAACTTTCCACACTCCACAGGCGCCGCATGCAGTGTTTTTGTCAGGAGACAGGAGTAAACAACTGCAGATTATGAGTTACCTGCGGTGAGTCCGACTTGATGAATCCACTAACACGACACAGCAAATGCCGGTGGTAAACACTCCTGTTCCAATACTCCTGCACGACTTTTGGGAGGCGTTCCCTCGAAATGAGCTGTGAAGGAGGGGGGTTGTTCTTACGCATGCACTCATTTCAAAAACTCAGTAACAGTCTTTGGTTTCTCAGTCGACGAAAAGATCCTCTTTAGCATCTTTAAGGACTACAACGAACGGCTGGCAGGGACTACAACAAGCTTCTTCCCGGGTTGGTGACATCGCAAACCCTAAAATTTGCATAAAACCCGCCCCGAGAACACTCAACAAAGGAGGCGAGGACATGTTGGGCTGCTTTAGAGAAGAGGAAGAGTTGTTGTAGTAGAGTGTTGCTGCCATACTGTCATTTTACGTGGGACTGCTTCAAAAACAAGGGTCAATTCAATGCTGGATTTGCACAAAAGATTAACATGACAGCACATGCTAGTCGATGAGTTGAATTAACTCCACAGCAACTACATAAATGTATCCACTAACCGTTCAGAAATGTCCAGTTTCATTCTACAAGTTGTAACTTCTTTCTGAGTCTCTCCATCAGTGTCGACTCCGGTTTGAACAATGTAAGGCTGAACACCATTACTGACAATCCTCATTTTGGCTGCGTGAGATTCTCCAGCTTTGTTGTTGTTGAGCAACCGAAGCGTGAGCTGTTAAAGCTCCGCCCTCTTCTGGAAAGAGGCTGGGAGCAGCAGCTCATTTGTATTTAAAGGAACACACAAAAATGATGTGTTTTTGCTCACACCTAAATAAGGATCGGTGGGGTATTTTAGACTGAAACTTCACAAACACATTCTGGGGACACCAGAAACTTATATTACATCTTGAGAAAAGAGGCATTATTGGTCCCCTTTCAGAGTAGAATGAATTTCTTAAAATCCATTGCTGTTTTAGTCAGTTTCAGTTTTTGTCAGATTTAGCCAACATTTAGGGACATTTGTCCACAAGCTATAGCTAACCACACACTCTCTCTCTCTCTCTCTCTCACACACACACCATTATCAGTGAGCTGCACATGTGGACTGGACTCAGAGGTTTGTTAGAAGTAACTGCACAGAAATCTGCTTGATCACAGCTCACAAGATCAAAGTGTGTGTGTGTGTGTGTGTGCATGTGTGTGTTTGTGTACACGTACCCATGCAGTTGTGCAAATGTGCATGAAGACATGCTCTCCTAATGAAGTTAAACCGTTCATGAACAGTAGTCAAGTTGAAACGTGGTTTGAGTGTCTGAGTCAAACCACTCTCCTCGGCTCAAACTTTGCTTTATCAGTTCTCTTCCCGTAATTCCCAGAGCTGTGAAACTTTTTCCTCATGTTCCCATTTACCCATCACCCTCTGATTTCCCCCCTCACCCTCTTTCCTCCTTCTGTTTTATTCTCCACCCAGTGTTTTGAAGCAGCCCCACTGAACGCTGATGTTTCTGGGTGTTTATTTCTACTCTGTCGTAATCATCGGCATTACTTTTGTTTGCGTAAACAAGCATTCACATGTATTAAATCATGAACTATTATGTGTTACACATATTCATATCCTGATTTGATTGTAATCCAGCAGGGTTTGTTTACTCTCGCACACACAGGCACACATCAAACGTGCCACGCTGGATATTCATTATGTAAATGCACTAATGAAGTAAAGGCACTTCAAAAGAGGTTAGCTCATGAATATTCACAATTGTCTTCTGTCTTTGCTCCTGGCTGCTTCAGAGTGAGCGTGTGTAAGTTTGGGCCACATGGCCCCTGACATGCTGACTTTATGTATTTAGACAAGCCAAGAAAGAGCCCATATGTACGTTATGAATTTCAAAGGAAGTATAACACCCCTCACACACACTTTGAGGAGCTATGAGTGAGGCTCTTTAACTCCTGAGCGCTGCAGAGAAAGGAATAGCTGGTGATATCTAAAGGAAAAGTAAAATATTGGCAGCAAATGGGGAAAAAAAGCACAAATGTGAAAGAGAGTGAACATGAGAGAGTGATTTTTAGTGTTATAGTCAGTCAGACTTGTTTGTCGGACCAAAGATCAGTGATGAATCCAGACTTTTGAGAGGAGAGCGATTATATGATAGTACCCCTTACGAAAATTAACCAATAACAGTTATTGTAGTTAAACCATGGTAAATGCAAATTAGCCATGGTTTTACTGAAATAACCATAGTTCAACCGTGGTATTTGTAGTAAAACATTAGTTATACAAATAGTAATCAATCCGCCAAAGAAGCATAGTTACTACAATTTACTATAATAAAACCATGGTTGATTTTGGTACATTTCTGTCAAACAGACATCTATTCATCTGGACAAATGTAATTTACTGCAACATATTTGCTATATTTATATATATTACACTATGTTTGCTGGAATATGTTACAATATCTGCAGCATCACTACATGTGTCTCTGAAATAAGTTATAATATCTGGGTTATGGACCTTTCGAATGCAATATGTCTGTACACTGGCTACTTTTATTAGGTGCACTTTTTCAACTGCTCATTAACACAAATGTCTAATCAGCCAATCACATGGCAGCAACTTGCATTTAGGCATGTAGAGATGACCAAGACGATCTGCTGAAGTTCATACTGAGCATCAGAATGAGGAAGAACGGTGATTTAAGTGACTTTGAACGTGTCATGGTTGTTGAGTGTTTCAGAAACTGTTGATCTACTGGGATTTTCACACACAACCATCTCTAGAGTTTACAGAGAATGGTCCGAAAAAGAGAAAATATCCAATGAATGAAAATGCCTTGTTGATGTCAGAGGTCAGAGAAGAATGAACAGACTGGTTCAGCTGATAGAAAGGCAACAGTATCTCAAATAAGCACTCGTTACAACCGGGGTCTGCGATTATTTAATGCGCATCTTGTCAGAGCTGTACAGCTCTGTGATCAGTAGTAAATGCTTCTCCATCTGAAAGCCAGAGGGCCCTGCCACAGAAGTAGATAACACGTCATTCTAGGAAATCCCTAATGGGCATCATACTATCGCTGTAGCTTAATAAAAAGTAGATTGAAATGCTTTGATTGATTAAACATGACTAATAAAGACTCAACTGCGTTATTCTGTGTAACGCCGTTTCGTAACCAGACACGATGCGATAAGATTCCAGCGACGAGTAATTTGACTGTCCACACTAGACAATGAGAAGTGATAAAATCCATCAAAAACCACAGCCAATCAGAAGAGAGTGTGGGCGGGCTCTCTCGGCAAGGGCACAGCAGACACAATGAAATGGGAAAGTACATAGTAAAATTCATAAATATTACATCATTTGAACATTATTTAAAGTACATACGAAGTGATTGAAACAATCTTTGTCATAGAATACACTTGTTTGTTCGCATTGAGTTGACAGTTTGAACGTTCTTGTGCCCATTTATTTATTTTCAATATCTGAGGTGAATTAGCCAGCATTGTTTTCATTACAGCTGAAAAGCTGGGAACACAGAATGATATTCATACTCACATTAGATGCTTTTAACATTAAATAAAGCACATAAACAGTACCTGATATTATCATTGTCATACTTTGTGATGCTGTTCCAATCGTGACGTTGCGGACATCTCTAAAATAGAATCGTCGTGTGTCACCGTCGCAGCTGGTTAGGACAAAAACTTTAACACAGAAAAGATACCTTTTATCGTGTGTCGCCTCATAGCATCGCGTCCGGTTAGGACACGGTATAAGAAGCCATATCTCACAGAAGGATGCTCAACTGTCATTATGGAGTTTGGAGTAAAAACATGTTATTAAATGTTGTCTTTTGTTGGACAAGATGTTAATAAATGCTTCACATGTCTGGAAAGATGTTTGACGCGTGTTGCTTTTTTTCAAATGCACATTATGATCGACTCAAACTCGCAGTGCTTTCAGATGGATTAGCATTTGGAGCCATATTTCACTGACATGCTTCGCTTAAAAAAAAAAAAAACTCGCAGCCTTTGCAATTTCATAATCGCACTAAGAATCGCGTTTAAGTGCGATTTCAAAGTTTTCATATCGTACATTAAATTGTGCAGCCCTAATCTACAATGTTTCACTTTGCTGCTGCAATAAGTCTCAATAATTCACAATATCCATAAAATGTCACTGTCTCGTGTTACAGTATTCACAATATTGGCAAAGATCTCAGTATGTCACTGCAGTAAGTCACAATATATGATTTGTCACTAAAATGTTGGATGTTAGAAAGTTCAACAAGTGACTTTGCGATGGTTATTATTTATAATGTTCGTGATTTAGCTTGTTTAAGATGTTTATCAGATGTTTGTACACAAATATAACTTCAAATAGACGTTGATTCTCTAGATCACATCACATGTAGTGTTGTCACATACTTATGCTTATTGACTTTTATCTCTCTCTCTTGCTCATATGCTGCAGACTTTCACAGATGCTGAAGTTGTTCCGATGCTTCATAAAACTTTCTTTCCCGCCTTCACCTTCTAGTTGAACATTCTTCTTTTTCATTTTCGACACTGTGCTCTCTCTCTTTCATGGTGGGGCCCTACAGGAAGTGGGTGTGTGTGTATGTGTGTTAGTTTGGAGTGGAGGGAAAGAGGAGGGGAAACAGAGGATGCTGAATAAAATAATAAACAGCTGCCACTGGAGGGAAAGATGAGTGGAAGAGAGAGAGAGGGAAAAGTCAACTCTGGGAGCCAGCAGTCAGAGAAGAACAGGAGCAGAGGCGAAAGGTGGACAGCCTGAGAGTTTTAGGGAAACTTTGGGAAGTTCTGGAAATGTGCCTCAAGCAGCCTGCGGAGATCTGATCATCTCAGAACCTCCGTCTGGATGGATTTTCTTCAAGTGTGAAAATCAGAGTGGACTTGTGAACGCATAGATGAAGACCGTCACATTCACAGCTCAAACAGATCAGCTGCTTCTGGCCTGTCCTCATGTCTAGATATGGAGATGTTATCCTCGAGATCAGATCTTCAGCGTTCTTCTTGGCTAGCTGAGTCTGTGTTTTCCGCAGCCGTGCTGCTCTCCTGCTCTGCCCGCCAGCATGAACCACACAGAGCCTCTTTGACACGGGTAATTGACTGCGAACGCTTGCCTGAGGGTCACAGGAACTTAGAGGAGGAACAAGAAGCTTTCTGTGTGCGTCTGTAGGAGAGCGTGTGTGTGCGCTTTGGGAGATCTTTGTGAGCAGAGCTGCAAAATCATCTCCAGATCACTGAACCATCAGTTGGATATTTGGTTGAATTCCTACTTCAGTCTACCTCCAACAGCCGGGCCTTCACCTCACACCATCCTGAACACTGATCAAGACCCATCAAACACTGGAGCATGCGGTTCTTGGCTCAAAGCGACAGACCTTCGGCACAGGCGCTCCGGCTCCCGCTGAGGCTCTGCTCCACTCTGGCAGACGTTGAAGCCGTGATGTGTTTGTGCTCTTCCACAGATGTTCCTGCATATAATAAGCTGTATTATGCATGTGTGGACCCCCAGAGGACACTGATCTGCTGCCAGATTTCTCTCCGTCTCCGGCGTTCTGGAATGTAGTGCGGTAGAGATAGACGGAGATCATGATGATTGGTCTGAATTTCAGCTTGCAGGAGTTGCTGAAGAAGTTTGAGGAGGTATTTTCAGATTTGTTTGAACGTGGAGGAATTGAACAGGGTGGCGCATATGATCCCAAAGATACACAAGTGTTGAATTTGAGTGAAAACTTGCAGTTTCTCACAGTTTCTTGGTTATTATATGAAGGATTTCAACATAATAGATGATTAGGAATGAACCAATAAAATTAAAATTCTGTTTACACTTTCTTTAAAGAGGTTTCAATGTATTACACAAATAAGTACTGAGTGGCATTAATTAGCATCATGTGCTTAACCAGGTTATTATCATTAAACGGAATTAAAACTAAAACCAAAAATAAAATTAAAAAATAAGTTTAAAACAAACGGTTACACGTTATTTTACAGTACCATAGTTACATTGTAATTACTCAAATAAGTACTGAGCTCTATTAATTAACTACATGTACTTACTATAGAGTTATGGTTAGGGTTTGGTTTGGGTTAGTTACTTGTAATTATGCATAATTTACTGTTATTACTATAGTAACATGTATAGTATAGTATAGTATAGTATAGTATAGTATAGTATAGTATAGTATAGTATAGTATAGTATAGTATAGTACATGTAGTAACGTGTAACTACAGCACTGTAAAATAAAGTGTTACCAAACAAACTGAAATAAAATAAAAAATAAAAACATGGCAACACTTTATTTTACAATGTCCTTGTTATGTTACATGTTGTTAATACAGTAATAACAGTACATTATGCATAATTACATGTAACTAACACTAAACAAACCCATAATCCTGACCCTATAGTAAGTGCATGTAGTTAATATTACTCAGTACTTAAATGTAGAATTACACTCTAACAAGGACACCTTAAACTAGTGTAATCAACTTTACAATTATTATATTTCAGTTAGCTGAACTACACAAAAAAAATATATATATGTATGTATATATATGTATGTATATATATGTATGTATATATATGTATGTATATATGTATGTATATATGTATGTATATATGTATATATATATATATATGTATGTATATATGTATATATATATATATATATATATATGTATATATGTATATATATATATATATGTATGTATATCTGTATATATATATATATATGTATGTATATATGTATAGATATATATGTATATGTATATATATATGTATGTATATATATGTATATATATGTATATATATATGTATGTATATATGTATATATATATATGTATGTATATATATATATATATATATATATATATATATGTATGTATATATATATATATATATATATATATATGTATGTATATATATATAATTTAAACTAAATTTAAGTGAAAGCAGAAAATAAAACTAAAATTTTTAACAAACTATAACTGTATCAATGATAGTAGAATAACATTGGTTTTAATAACATGGGTTGGGGTTTTGTTAGTTGCTAATTGTAATTATGGATCATATACTGTTATTTCTACAGTAACTACATGTGTAACACAGACACTGTAAATCTAGTGTTCCTAAAAATGTAATTGATACTGATAAGGTAGTAATTATAATTATTTTATGCGACCAATAAATATCTAATATAAAAATGTGTGCTAAATAAATAAAAACTAAAAATTAAATAAAAAAGAATAATTAACATCCAATATATAGCCAGTATTTGGATTGGATGGATGGATGGATGGATGCATGGATGGATGGATGGATGGATGGATGGAGGGAGGGAGGGAGCGAGGGAGTGAGTATTGGGCAATAACTGTTTTTGAACAAATACATTTTTCATCCCTATAGATTGTCTACATTTAATTGTAAGAATGATAGTTTGACCCTTACTCAAATGTGTCTTTGAAAAAAATTAGATTTAATGGTTTATCTAGAATGCTGTAAGTTTTCTTTTTCCTCCAGAACACCATGTGGCGACACACATGTGGAAAATTGTTCTACTTAAAAAAATTGTTCACTTTTGAATTAAAATTTCCTGATAATTCACTCACCCCCATGTCATCCAAGGTGTTCATGTCTTTCTCTCTTCAGTCGAAAAGAAATTAAGGTTTTTGAGGAAAACATTCCAGGATTTTTCTCCATATAGTGGACTTCACTGGATTCATCAGGTTGAAGGTCCAAATGTCAGTTTCAGTGCAGCTTCAAAGGGCTCTACACGATCCCAGATGAGGAATAAGGGTTATACCTAGAAAAAAATAAATAAATAATGATATTCTTTTTAACCACAAATGCTCATCTTGCACTGCTCTGCGATGCTCCACGCATTACGTAATCACGTTGGAAAGGTTAAGCATGACGTAGGCGGAAGTACCGATCCAGTGTCTACAAAGCGAACGTGCTTAGATTATGTCAAACAGCCTTTACAAAAAAAAAGTAAAACAACGATGTCGGACAATTTTGAAGTTGGAAGAGAAAATGAGATGGAGTTTTTCACCAGTACTTCCGTCTACGTCATGCATGACCTTTCCAATGTGAATACGTAATACATGGCGCATTGCAGAGCAGTGCAAGACAAGCATTTGTGGTTGTTTTTTTTTTTTTTGTTTGTTTTTTTTTTAAGAAAAATACAGATTGTTTCTCTAGATTAATAAAATGCAATTTGGACCTTCAACCCTTTGAACCCCAGTGAAGTCCACTATATGGAGAAAAATCCTGGAATGTTTTCCTCTGAAACTTTAATTTCTTTTCGATTGAAGAAAGAAAGACATGAACATCTTGGAATGACATGGGGGTGAGTAAATTATCAGGAAATTTTGAACTAATCCTTTAAACCACTAAAACTAAAACATTCTAGTTTTTGTGACAGTTCACTAAAAAAGGTAGACACCTTGTGTATATAGTCTTGTGCATATATTGCTGTGTGTCACAGTGATCTCTTTGTCACTAAAGAAATCTCTTTGTCGCAAAAGAAAAAAAAACAAAAAAAAAAACACATTTTCCTGACCCGTAAAGAATGTAATTTAAGGTCTGATCGGTCAACTATCCCATTTGTGCCCTTGATCAGATGCTCAACCTCAGGTTGCTGGATGGGACTGTAGAGCATTAAGTGTACTGCTAGTCACTTTGGATAAAAGTGTCTGCTCTCTGTGCAATAACTGCTTCGAGGAAAGAGAGGGCTTTGAAAACACTGTCTGAAGAGCATCTCCCACCTGTGGAAGTGTATTATGCTGAAGAGGGTTTCTCTCTCTGGGTGTGTATGTGTTTGTGTGTGGTAGTCGATGAGGATGCTTCCGTCGACCAACAGCAAAAGGTCAAACATGAAAACGTCACTCTTTTTTCTCTTTTAACCTGTCTCTCTCTGTCTCTATCTCTCTCGGGTTTGTGGGTAAGTCTGGTTAAATGAGAGCATGCTGAATGACAGCTCTAGGGAGTCTTTATGATCGAGAAGCAATTATTTAACTTTATTAACGAGAAAAGCTTTTTTATTGCCTCGTTTAATAGGTCAGACTGCCAGATGAGGGAGTTTTAGTGTGTGCGGGGCTCGTGATTGAATTGATCACAGTTAAATATTTCATTAAGAACTGTAACAGATGAACAGTAGAAATGAGTGTTCTCTGTGAAACAAAGCCCAGAAATGTGCTGTGTGCTGAAGCTTCAGTCTAGTGGTTACAGTGTATATTTGTGCATGTGAATCAGGCCATCTCCTAACATGTTTTTACACATACATGCAAACGCATTACCTAAACCATATAATTTGAAATTAGACCGCATCACCAATGGATCGCCTACAGTCTGTTCACTGACCATTTGATGCATATTGCAAGCTCAGATCTGATTGGCTGACTATTGATGCTTTTCCACTGCACGGTACGTTTGGTACGGCTCACTTTTTGGCGCTTTTCCACTGCATGGGACGGCTCGTTATGGAACAGTACGGCTCACTTAAATAGTCCCACCTTGGTGGAGGTTCCAAGTGTGCCGTACCAATACTAAATGTGACGTGTAAAAACTGGAGATCACTGATTGGTCACTGATCAGTCTATAATCCCACCCACTTTGAAGTGGTACTAGACTGCAGTGGAAAAGCAAACCGAAAGTAAAGCAAGCCGAGCCAAAAGTTTGAGAGGTTTATGATATCAAATCAAGATCTAATGAAATATTTCCTTTTTTTTTTAGTTTTGTGTTGTTTTACAAAATTTGTGAGGTTTGTGACAAGATTTTAAGTTTGTTTTGGAGTTTGTTGTTGTTTATTGTTTAATTTAGATTAATGTTTTGGTTTGATTTGGTTTTCCAAAGTTTGTGAGGTTATTGGAATCATATCTTTGAAATATTTCAAGTTCAAGTTTTTTTTGTTTTTTTTTTGTTTGTTTGTTTGTTTAGTTTTGTTTAGTGTTTTGCGTTGTTTAGTTTTGTTTTCCAAAGTTTGTGAGGTTTGTGATATAAAATCTTTGAAATATTTCCTTTTTTGTTTTGTTTATTGTTTAGTTTTGTTTAGTGTTTTGTTTTTTGTTTTGTTTTGTTTTACAAAGTTTGTGAGGTTCGTGACATCATTTTTTAAATGTTTTATTTTTTTTCTGTATTTTTTTGTTTGTTTTTTGTTTTTTGCTTTGTTTTTTGTTTGCTTTTACAAAGCAAAAACATCAAAGGTGTTGATGTTTAGGACATTCTCTATCCAGTCATATAGATGTTCATGAACAGACCTGTTTATGTCACTCAAGTCAGAATTTAAGTCAATATTTATCAGTCAGTTTATTACAGTCTTAGAATCTAAGTTCACAGGCCAGAAAATAAATCTATGTGTAAACTGTTTACTTATTTATTGGTGAGCTATGCATAATCTATGTCTTTCTATTGGGACCTTCAACAGAATTTACTACTTTATTTAATTTCTCATGTGTGTTGTCTCAGCAGCATGTTGTTGTGTGTATTCATTGTTATTCTGGTGTATTTCCTTTAAAGGAGTGACAGAGTGAGAGAGTTTGTTAAATAGCAGAGAGCACTTTGCAAATTAACTGGAAAAGACCCAACCTTCCTTCTACTGTCCTCTACTCAACATGCCTCAATCTGGCAAATTCAAACAAGCTTTATTAACATGATTGTAGTGCAGTATTTCCAAAATCCAAAAATGGCCATTAAAAAAAATACTTTGACTATCAGTATATCCTGTCAGAAATAACTGCCAAGGAACCACACAGACATCCAATCAATCGATCGATGTTGATGTATCATAAATACCCAGAGTGACATTAGTTACAGTTTAGCTGTTTGGCAGAAATCACACGTTTGATTGACATGAAATGCTGCAGTGTTTGAATAGTCTGTTTAATTTTACTATTTAGTGTTAAACATGATGCAGGTTGTGATAAGTTGTGTTATCATCATAGGCAGGTGGTGCTGTCTGGTGCTGTGTTATGTAATCTACTGAAATTTAATAAAAAAAAAAAAAAAGACATTAAAAATTATATTTAGATAAATGTGTTTGCCATAAAACTGAAGCTAAACTGAAAAAAGTAGCTTAGTGTAAGTGACTAGATTGTCTGCTCGGTATCTTCGTGTGCGCTTCCACGAGTAATATGATTTATCTTCAGTTTGATTTGTGTTTGTGTGGAGAGGTTCGGTGTCAGATTGACAGCTTTAATTGTGTATTTGTCTCTCAGTGGAGAAGGTGTGGAAGCATTTCTTCCTTTGATTTATTTGTCTTTCCTTTTAACGAATCCACATAATGAAGGTGATAACGGTGCAATTAAAGCACTCTCTGTCTCCCTCTGTGTGTGTAGGACATCCAGGCGGAGATCGAGGCTCATAATGATGTTTTCAGGAGTGTGGAGGGGAATAAGATGAAGATGGTGAAGGCTCTGGGGAGCTCAGAGGAGGCAGTATTCCTCCAGCAGAGACTGGATGACATGAACCAGCGCTGGAACGACCTGAAGGCTAAATCTGCCAATATACGGTCAGTCACACACAAATGCACACGTTCATGTTAAGGTCACATGAAAATCATCACATGAGTCACTGGTAAGGACAGATGGGGCCGTGTTTCTGTTATCTTGTCAAATTGAGCAGCTGTGTGTGTATGTGTGTGTGTGTGTGTAGAACAGACATAATTGTTGTATATGTGTGCCATTTCAAAGGGTAAAATGGACTAACAGGAGTGTGTGTGTGAGGAAAACAATGTAATTGTGTGCTCTAATGTCTGCTGTTATATTAAATCTAATTAGGCACTAATTAGTGAACATGCATAATTACAAGTCTTGCTGATGCATCCATTAACAACAGGGCTTGACACTTACTTTTTTCCCTAAGGTGCACATGTGCTCCTAAGCTGGAAAATTTTAGGGACCAAATTTAATTAATAATAATAATAATAATAATAATAGTGTTTTTTTTTTTTTTCTTAATAAAGGGACACAAAATACATGTAAATGCAAAATTATTTAATTTTTTATAACACAAAAAGTACACTTGACACAGTTTGTGTTACCAAAGTAGGGCTGGGCGATATATCAAATGCTTTTGTCACGCGCATTTCCTCAGTAAAGCCGGTTCCCTGATTACGCAATATCGCGTTCAATATCGATATGAATCGCCGTCGATATTGAACGCGATATTGCGTGGCTTATCAGTGAACTACGGCTCTGTCTATTAAATGCCACTTCATTTGAAAGCAGGTGATGACGATTTAGCGGCAATCAGGGAACCGGCTTTACTGACGAAATGCGTGTGACAAAAGCATTCGATATATCGCCCAGCCCTATACCAAAGTACCAATAATAACCAGAACCAAAAAAAAAAAAAAACTTTTATGCATAATGCAGGACTTTTAATAAAACAGAAATACATAGGAACACTTTCTTCTATTCTTTACTATTGCCAGCTGATCATTTAAAAAGATGAAAGCAACCATCTACAATTCTACATCAACTCTGTGGCAGCCTGATAAAACTCCCTGTCTGTATCTTTCTAGTAATCCTGAAGAGCTTGATTAGCTTGTTCAGGTGTGTGTGATTAGGATTAAAGTTAAACTCTGCAGGAAAGTGGATCTCGAGGGCCAGAGGCTGCGTTTACACTGGCACAAAAAATCTGATATTTTGCTCACATCTGACACAGACATCACACGTGTAAACACACAAATCCACACGAGATCTGATTTTTTTTTTTTTTTTACATCCGATCTGAGCCACTTCTAGACTGGGTAAACCCAGCCTGATCTGCCAGTGATTTGATTTTGCCCGGCAACTCAGTCTGGAAACCTGTACATTCATTTCTGCTGCGCTGTTACACTTTTGCGGGAACCAATCACAGACTGGCTTATCCACCTTGCTCGCTATTGGCAGGTACAGAGCTCTTTCTATGGCTCTGGGCGGGTATAACACGATGACGTCTCTCGCACGACCGTCAATCCAATTCCTTTTAACCTCTCAATGATGCTAAATGACTTCTTTAGTTTAGCAAACAAGTCGCTCGACTGGGTGTAAATACCACTCATGTTGGCTTACTAAAAAGTGGCTTTTATGTTGTATTATGAAGCAGATATGCCTGTATGCAAAAAATTGCAAGTGGGAACTTTATATCTATCTTTTTTTCCTTGAAAGAAATTGCACATGCACACATTAAGCAGCTGAATTTCAATCTCGTCTGGTTAATTTAAAAGAGACCACCGTGTTTTTTGGGTTTTTTTTAACAAACCAAAATATTCAATGGGTAAGCTACATTCTCCCTCGCTCGCTCTCTCATTATCAGTATATTCAAATTCATTCAAATAAATGTAATCTTATCTGCTACTTTTATTTCACTTCAGAATTCAAGATTTAACGACTGTAGATAAAATAACAAATGCAAATTCCCTATATTTTCCAGTCTATATTTGTTCAGTCAGATTTCACGCTGCAAAACATCCATGACACTGATGCTGTTAACTTATCCATTCTAGCAGGTAATCATGGCCACCCGACGTGAAATATATAAATAATTTTAATAGCGGCCGTTCAAAACCTGGGGGTCTGCTATGTTCATGTAAAGCTATCAATGACAATCATTTTGGGCGGGAATTAATGTGTAAACAGATATCGGATATCAGTCGCATCTAAAGTGAATGTAAACGCATTGGCCAAAAAATCGGATATGGTCAAAAGATTGGATCTGTGCATTAAGACTTGCAGTGTAAATGCAGCCAGAGTTGCCCAGCCCTGATATACCTCATATTACAATATAAACAACATAAAGTAAACATTGCCATAATTCATCAAGATCATAAGCAATATAAATGCACGGTATTCATTAATTGTGAACTGCTCTAAAATCACAAGCCCGTAGAAAAGCAAAACGGTGCTGCATTTTTACTTTGAAATGTGCAGCACTCATATTTATTCAATGAAATCATAGCCTTTTGAAGTTTAATAATCACATTGATCTGTATTGTGATTTCCTGTTTTTCCATCTCCAAAATTAAGACCCCTTAAAATGACCTTAAAGATGTTTGTTTATACCATTTAAAGGTGCAATATGTAAGAATTTTGCTGTAAAATATCCAAAAAACACTAGGCCAGTGTTATATATTTTGCTCAGTTGAGTACTTACAACATCCCAAATGTGTCCAACTATTTGTAAATTGTAAGAAAATTGCAATATTTACCAAGGCTCCGGGACGTGTGAGGAGTTGCCTGTCAATTGCGTCATACCCGCGTTACCCTCGGTTTCCGGTTTTATTTTGTAGAAACCATGGAAACACCAAAGACTATTTAATATATTACATGTTTTAATAGACAAGGGAAAAACTGTTTGGTTACAAACTCCTTTGGTTACATGGTTTATAGCCAGAAAACTAATTGTTGTTATATAGCTCAACACGTTTAGTCTTATTGTTTAAATCTAATTTTCTTGATTATTTATTTATTTATTTATTTATTTTTTGCGAGTACCATGCCTCAGAGAAAAACACACTAGTTTGTCAAGTAGCTAACATAGCATAATCACATGCAGCTTTATTTTTAGTAACAGTAATACATAATTTTCTCCATCATACAATACGATTTAAAATTAATTCCATGCCATTTATCAACACAAGCCATGCAGCATTTAATATGATATTCTAAAATCGATCTATCTTACTGTAGTGTGCTTAAAGTGTCTCGCAGCAGCCACTGAGCGAACACACAGAGTAACGTTATAACATAATTTTCAACAGTCTCAAATGTATCTGATATGATAAACAGAGCTGCATTACCTCATACACTTGACCGGAAAAGCGGAAGCAGCGCCGGCGACTGTGACATAATAAAAGTTCTGCTGCTCGTGAGGCGCGTGTTGCGCAATCGCTCCAGCGGCCTCGTTCAGCTCCCACAACACTCGGTCCTGCTCTGCTTCATACTACAGTAACTTTTATAATCGCATCCATGAACACGATTTCTTCCCGAGTCCTGTCCCATTTGTTTTCCACCAGCTGTGAGGTGAAGACCACATGTCCCAAGATTCCGCTCTCAAACTTGGCATCAAGTTACGCCTTTGTTTTGAATAGGCCTCTAGCAGACAGAAAATATTATATTGCACCTTTAAGGTATTTAAGACATTAAGTATTTTTTTACAAACATGCTTCAATATACACTAAATGGACAAATTGGGACACCTGACCTTTACACCAACAGAGACTGTACACACACTGATGTCACATTCACAGTTGGTCCTCCTTCACAGCTATAACAGCTTCCACTCTTCTGGGAAGGCTTTCCACAAAATTTTGGATTGTTTCTGTGGGTATTTTTGCACATCCGTCCTGTAGAGCAAGTTCTTCCATGCTTATCCAACCATCTCTTTATGGACCTTCCTTTGTGCACTGGGGCACAGTCAAGGGCCATCCCTAAACTGTTCCCACAAAGTTGGAAGCATAGCATTACCCAAAATGTCTTGGTATGCTGAAGCATTAAAGGGTTAGTTCACCCAAAAATGAAAATGATGTCATTAATGACTCACCCTCATGTCGTTCCAAACCCGTAAGACCTCCGTTCATCTTCAGAACACAGTTTAAGATATTTTAGATTTAGTCTGAGAGTTTGGAACGACATGAGGGTGAGTCATTAATGACATAATTTTCATTTTTGGGTGAACTAACCCTTTAAGATTTCCCTTCACTGGAAGTAAGAGGCCTATATCCCAACCCCTGAAAAACAGCCCCATACCATCATCGCTCCTCCACCGAACGTGGCACAGTTGGCACAATACAGTCAGATAGGTAACGCTCTCATGGCATCCACCAAACCCAGATTCACCCATTAGACTGCCAATCAGAGAAGTGTGATTCGTCACTCCACAGAACATGTTTCACTGCTCCAGGATCCAGTGGTCTTGTAGTTGGTGATGTGAGGCTTGCATGCAGCTTAACGGCCACAGAAACCCATTCCATGAAGCTCCCGTCGCACAGTTTTTGTGCCGATATTAATGCCAGTGAAAGTGTGTAACTCAGTTTGACCTGTTGCACTCATTTTGTATAGAGAAAGTCTGTTGCAAAGTTTCCTGTTTAACTGTTCATAGGAAAATCCTGATGCATACATAATCTAAAATCTTAATCTAGTAGTAAGATTTGTATTATTTAAATACGTGTGCAGGGCTCATCTGGAGGCTAGTGCTGAGCGCTGGAACAGGCTTCTGTCAGTACTGGAGGAACTGGGCCGCTGGATCAGTGTGAAGGATGAAGAGCTGAACAAACAGATGCCCATCGGAGGAGACGTGCCCACACTACTGCAGCAGCAGACCCACTGCACGGTGAGAGCGCACCGCTAACACACAGGCTCGGCGTCTCAGATCGCCTCCTCCTTTCTCATCTTGACTCACTGCTTTCTTGCCCTCTCACATCATGTGTATTTTGTCTCCGTTTCATCTTTTCAACTCAACTCCTCCTCATCTCATTTGTAACCTTTTCATATATTTCTCTTCTCATTGTCTCATCTCTTCTCCCACTTCATCTTGTCTAATCTCTATCTTCTCAACTTGTCTCCTCTATAGTCTCCTTTCATTTTGCACCTTTAACATCTCAGTTCAATTCCAAATGTGTTTTATTGGCATGACATTTGTTACAATATATTGCCAAAGCATTTTTAATGGTTACAGTGAATCTAGAACAGTCTCTCACTGTACTCAGATATTGTGCAGTTGCGTAGTCTCTATTTAGGGCCAAATAACATTACAGTTTACTTTGTTTTTCTGTTGTTTCACTCCAATAAGTTTTGTGTGTGTGTGTGTGTGCTTTTGTAATTTGGTTGGGCCGAATTTTGTGGATGTGTTTCGGTGTCCTGATGCTGGCTTTGTTTTTGCGGTTTCAGGACCATCTGAATCAGGGGACTTTTGGTTCACTGTTGGTTTCATGTTTTTTGAGGACTTTAAATCCTAATATTTGGGGGTCACTCATTTTTAGATGTTTCCAAAATTTGATGGCCTGTTTCTCAATGCACATTGGTAGAGGGTAACGGCATAATTCTGCCCTGCATGCGTTGTCTTTCTCATTGTTTCATCACCTCTCTCATCTCATTTTACTCTTTTAAACTTTGTCTTCTTGCTCGTCTCGTTGTCTCTCTTCCTCTCTCATCTCATCATGTCTCTTTTCGCGACTCTCATTTTGTAACTGTTCTCTTGCCAAGTCTCTATCTTTTCAACTTGTCTCCTCACTTGTCTTGTCTGGTCACCTAATTGTGTGCCTTTCTCTCTCATATTTCTCTTCTCATTGTCTGTTTTCCTCTCTCATTTCATCTTTTCTCCTCTTTCATTTATTCTCTTCTGCATTTGTCTCCTCTCTCATATCATCTCATCTAATTTTGTACCTTAAACCAATCCGTTTGAAGTTCCAGTAGTGTCAGTTACTTTTCAAATGATCTATGGTCAGATGAAACAAAAATGTTAGCAGCAAACACTTAAGATGGGTTTGGTGCACACAGGGGTAAAACGTACCCCATGTGTACAATGAAATATACTGCTGGATCTTTAATGGCCTATTTTTCTGCTGGAGGTCCTGCACACCTTGTTCAGATACATGACATCATGGATTCTATCAAATACTAACAGATAAAAAAATCAAAACCTGACTGTCCCTGTTAGAAGTCATATAATGGGCTGTGGTTGGATCTTCCATCAGGACAATGATCCAAAACAAACATCAAAACCAACACAAAAATGGATCACTGAACACAAAACCAAGCTTCTGCCATGACCATCCCAGTTCCCTGACCTGAACCCTGAAGAAAATGAGTGGAGTGAGCTGAAGAGAAGCACCACCAACATGAGGCTGGGAATCTGAAGGATCTGGAGAGATTCTGGAGAGTCTCTTGTCTCTTTATCTTCTCATCTCATCTTCTCATCTTCTTATTACTCTTATATATTTAATTTCTCATTTGTCTTGTCTCTTTATCATTTTATCTTCTCATCTCATCTTTTCTCATTACTCTCACCTACTCTCTCTTGTTTGTTTCTTGTCTCGACTTGTCTCATCTTTCATCTCCTCTAATCACTGTGATCACTATGTCTCATTTTCTCTCTTCCTTGTTTGTCTCTCCTTCTCGTCTTGTCTCGCCTTGTTTCCTTTTGTATCCTCTCCTCTAGTTTGCTCGTGTCTCCTCTTGTCTCATCTAGTCTCATGTCATCTTGTCTCCTCTCTTTTCGTCTCATCTCTTCTCTTCTCCTCTCGTTTCATCACTTTCCTCTCGTCTAGTCTCCTCTCGCCTCGTCTCATCTCTTCTCCTTTCATCACCTTGCGTCTCATCTCATCACCTCTTCTCTCATCACCTCTCATCTTGTCTAGTCTTCTCTCATCTCGTCACGTCTCTTTTAATCTCCTCTCATCTCCTCTCATCTCATTACTTCTCGTCTCCTCGTCTCATCTCCTCTCATCTCATCTCATCACCTCTCCTCTCATCTTGTCTTCTCTCATCACCTCTTATTAGTGGTGTAACAATACGCTCAGGTCACGATACGATACGTATCTCGATACGGAGTTCACGATACGATACGTATCACGATATTTTGAACAAATTTCAATAATTGTCCTTGTTGATCACATTTCAATAAAATAAATAAATATAAAATTTTAATAAAAACCTTCTGTATTCAAATTAACAGTTGAATAGGGCTGTCTGTCACTAAATTTTTTTTTTTTTAATTTAACATGAACTTAGAATTATGAATAGGGGCCGTTCACATATCGCATCTAAAAACGCGTGGAAGGCGCGGCCGCACCGCTTCTCCTTCTTTCCAAAGCGCTTGCGCTCCCGTGGCGTCGGTCGTTGCTATGCAACCTTAAACTGGGCTCTCCAAGAGGATCAGAGGAACAAGAGGATGTTTCTGCAAAGGATAAATGATTTCTAGCTCTTGCATTAGTTTTACTACGAGATATATTGATGGAGATAAGATATAAAAACCACCATGTACAGCTATGATCAGCTGTTCGGCTGAGCTTTTGATGTGTTGTTACAGAAAGGCCATAGCTGATCGGTTGATTCTTGTCACACGATCTGCGGTGCGCTTGCGGCATTCTGAGAAGTTGAGAATTGCATGCGCGTCGCGACCGCGTTGATCCCATTATGAGCGCGCCTGCCGCGCGGCTACATTTGAAAATAATAACTGACTTGCACGCGGAAAAGACGCAATATGTGAACGGCGCCACAGAACTTAAAGCAAAGCATCGCAAGCGTCTTTTGTTTTTCTGTGAGCACAGCTGTTGCTGTGCACCGCGGTGAAAGAAAGCCACGACTTTTCTCACGCGACCATGCAAAAGACTGACATGAGAAACGTTTAAACCTGCTTGCAAGATTCAGTGTGTGCCCGAAACACTTACTGAACTAGAGAGCTGATTGAGACACACCATCTACGATAAATCGTTACACCCCTAATACTTATAGTAATTTAAAAATGTGGTAGCATTGGATGTGGACAGGAAGGATAACTCTGGGAGTTGGAAGGGGTGTGTCACGATTCTGCCTTCTCACATCGCGATCACATTTCGATTTCATATCGCATATCGTTACAGCCCTACCTCTTATCTCTTTTTGTATCCTCTCGTCTCATCTCCTCTCCCCTCATTTCGTCTCATCACCTCTTGTCTTGTCTCATCTCCTCTCATCTCATCTCTTCTCATCTCATCTCATCACCTCTCGTTTCACCCCTTCTTGTCTCCTTTTGTCTCATTACAACTCCTTTCATCTCATCACCTTTTGTCTCGCCCTTCTTGTCTCCTCTCATCTCGTCTTCTCTCATCACCGCTCCTCTCCTCTCGTCTCATCACCTTTCGTCTCGTCTTGTATTGTCTCATCTCTTCTCATCTCCTCTCATCTCATCACCTCTCCTCTCATCTCATCACCTCTCCTCTCATCTCATCACCTCTCCTCTCATCTCATCACCTCTCCTCTCATCTCATCACCTCTCCTCTCATCTTGTCTTCTCTCATCACCGCTCCTCTCCTCTTGCCTCATCACCTCTTCTCTCTTCTTGTCTCGTCTTGTCACCTCTCATCTCGTCTCATCTCTTCACATCTCATCTCCCCTCATTTCGTCTCATCACCTCTTATCTCTTCTTGTATCCTCTCGTCTCATCTCCTCTCATCTCATCTCCCCTCATTTCGTCTCATCACCTCTTGTCTCGTCTTGTCTTGTCTCATCTCATCTCTTCTCATCTCTTCTCATCTCATCACCTCTCGTCTCACCCCTTCTTGTCTCCTTTTGTCTCATTACATCTCCTTTCATCTCATCACCTTTTGTCTCGCCCTTCTTGTCTCCTCTCATCTCGTATTCTCTCATCACCGCTCCTCTCCTCTCGCCTCATCACCTCTTCTCTCTTCTTGTCTCTTCTCGTCACCTCTCATCTCGTCTCATCTCTTCACATCTTATCACCTCTCATCTCATCACCTTTTGTCTCGTCTTGTATTGTCTCATCTCTTCTCATCTCGTCTCCTCGTCTCATCTCCTCTCATCTCATCTCTTCTCATCTCATCTCATCACCTCTCGTTTCACCCCTTCTTGTCTCCTTTTGTCTCATTACAACTCCTTTCATCTCATCACCTTTCGTCTCGCCCTTCTTGTCTCCTCTTATCTCCTCTTGTCTCATCACCTCTTCTCTCATCTCGTCTTCTCTCATCACTGCTCCTCTCCTCTCGTCTCATCACCTGTCTCTCTTCTTGTCTCTTCTCGTCTCCTCTCATCTCCCCTCATTTCGTCTCATCACCTCTCGTCTCATCTCATCTCTTCTCATCTCATCACCCTTCGTCTCATCACCTCTCATCTCGCCCCTTTTTGTCTCCTCTTGTCTCATTACCTCTCATCTCATCACCTCTCATCTTACCCCTTCTCATCTCATCTCCTCTTGTCTCATCTCCTCTCATCTCGTCTCCTCTCATCACCGTTCCTCTCATCTCCTCTTCTCTTTGGTCTTCTCTGATCTTATCCCCTGTCTCATTTTGTCTCTCTTATTTCATCTTGTCTCTCCTTTCCATCTTATTATCTTCACCACATTTTTTTTTCTCCGTTCTCCGGCATTTCATTATCTCGTCAGATTCGCCTGCAGGGAATATTAGTGTTTACGTTACTCTGATAAATCATCATATTGGGCATTTATATTCTGGTTGTGTGTTTGGATCAATGTGTCAGCTAAATAAATCACCAAAAGGTGTCATTAACTGTCTGTGATAATGACAGTAATCAAGCTAATAGCAGGCCTGAACAGAAAAATCAGACCGGTTACCCTTTCACCTTTACTCGAAAACATAATGTTCTTAAATGTTTACATACACAGATCTAGAAATGCATCTGATAATTAAGACCTGTTTAAGGATGTTTTGTGGCATGTTTAATGGCATGTTCTGGGCATTTCCTGACTTCTTTCTGCTGTTTGATGTAGGAATACCTACAGCACTGAGAACACACCAGACAAAGCCACCGCAGGGAATTATGGGAAGGTGGCAGGAAGGTTGAAACTGTAACGAGTCTGTGACAGTTTGGTTATGCTCTCTCTCTCCCTTCCTCAGACAGTTTGACTAATGATTCTCTGGAGCGAAGAGAAAGATTGCCCCCCATTTTGACTTTCTTCCTCTCTCTCGCCGCCTCATCTTTTTCTCGGGCTCTTATAATAGATTGTCTTTGAGCCGGCTGCCCTGGTAAGAGCTTTAGCCGCGTGGATACAAAACGCCAGGCCTTTTGAACACGTCACGGCTGATTAGTGTGCCGTGCCAAGCGGGAGACCAGGATAGAGCGCCCCAGAACACGAGATGGAAGTGAAAATGAATAATTTGTGTGTGGTCTGAGAGACTTAGAAGAGCCAAACACACTGTCTGTCTGAAAACTTCCAGCGATAAAGACACCGAGCCAGTTAGAGAGACGCGCCAATCAGAATGACCTTTATTCCCAGATTAATTGAGTATAATGAGGTCATTTGATGAAACGGAAACAGTGGCTTTTCAATTTTGAAAAGGTGATTTTCAGAGAACATTTTTGTATGACATTTATATTAAATAATGTATAAGTTTTAATTAATCGTGTAATCTCAGACTAAATTATTATATTTGAGTTAGTATATTAATATAGGTTGTGATTATAATTATGCCTTTAGAAAGGTAACAGGGTTGGCACTTTAATTTAATTTGCACAGTTTTCACAGTAATATTCACTGCTTAATTTGACATTACAAGCCTTGTGTTTAGCATTGAGCTCATCTTCTTCTGAGAATCCAAGTAATATCAGATGCACACACACACACACACACACACACACACACACACACACACACACACACACACACACATACATATATATATATATATATATATATATATATATATATATATATATATATATATATATATATATATATATATATATATATATATATATATATATATATATATATATATATATATATATTGTGTGATCCTCTTAGCTGGTGTCTATTAGCATATTCATTTGTCATTTACCCATGCAGCATTCATTTTATAATTAGCAATACAGTGTAAAGTATAAGGAGTTCTTCAGGACAGTTCTTCTGAATTCCCACATCATAATGTCTCAGTAATGGTGTTTATTAATCATACATCTAATTATCCAATAGAAAAGCCTCCTTTATTGCTGCCATAATTAAAACTATTAATCACTGTTTAGGAAAGTCCTCTAAAAAACTGATAGTGGGACAGTGTGTGTTATTCTTAGTTTTAGTGATAAAGGGTGTAACGCTAAAATGTTATATATGTAAAGCTTTTGGCTGTTACAAGATCAAATGGCTTACAGGGCTGTGCTTAGTCTTAGGCACCTAAGTCTTAGGCACGTCAGTATTTTCACCCCCCAAAAAAGGTTTTAAGCCAGTTATTTATATCTTATGCTGTAGTGTGTCAGTAGGAAATATCAGTTCACATTTCCAAACATTCATTTTGCCATTAATTTTAATAATCCAGTGAGATTTTTTGAAGGAGCCTGACAACAGCTGGTGCTCCACATGGAGATCTGATCTCACCATCAATGAGTCCATCTGTGATTACATGAATAAACAGATGAAACTGAGACAAACTAAATCCAGAAGAACTGTGGCCCCCAGAATATTTTGTTTTATTAATATCTGAACATGCAGTATATCAAAAATAGAACAGAGCCTCTTTTAAAGGTGCCATAGAATTGAAATTTGAATTTACCTTGGCATAGTTGAATAAGAGTTCAATACATGGAAATTACATACAGTGAGTCTCAAACTCCATTGTTTCCTCCTCCTTATGTAAATATTATTTGTTTAAAAGACCTCAGAAGAACAGGCGAATCTCAACATAACACCAACTGTTACGTAACAGTTAGGGTGTACGCCCCCAATATTTGCATATGCCAGCCCATATTCAGAGCATTACACAAGGGCAGTCAGTATTAACATCTGGATCTGTGCACAGCTGAATCATCAGACTAGGTAAGCAAGCAAGAACAATAGCGAAAAATGGCAGATGGAGCGATAATAACTGACATGATCCATGATAACATGATATTTTTAGTGATATTTGTAAATTGTCTTTCTAAGTGTTTTGTTAGCATGTTGCTAATGTACTGTTAAATGTGGTTAAAGTTACCATCGTTTCTTACTGTATTCACGGAGACAAGAGCCATCGTTATTTTCATTATTAAACAAGCAGTCTCTATAATGCATAAACACAACTTAATTCTTTATAAATCTCTCCAATAGTGTGTAATGTTAGCTTTAGTCCGTTAGCCACACATAGGCTACTATCAAACTCATTCAGAATCAAATGTAAACATCCAAATAAATACTACACTTACATGATCTGATGCTGCATGACGAATACTTTGTAAAGATTAATTTTGAGGGTTATATTAGCCGTATGAACTTTGTTTATGCAATGTATTAGAGTCAAGAGCTCGGGGGTGGGGAGTGCGAGGATTTAAAGGGGAAGCAGCCTGAATCGGCGCATTTATAATGATGCCCAAAAATAGGCAGTTAAAAAAATTAATTAAAAAAAAATATATGGGGTATTTTGAGCTGAAACTTCAGACACATTCAGGGGACACCTTAGACTTATATTACATCTTGTGAAAAAGCATTCTAGGGCACTTTTAAAAGAAATGCATAAATAAAAAGGTTTAATTCTAGCTTCATGCATTCTATCAACACTTCAATGTGGGTAAGCTTCATTTTGAGCAAAAAGCTGAATTTCTTTTCCCACAAAGACAACATGCATAAGCAATGCTTCTATCAGTTGTTTCTGCTTCTTCTTCACCTGTGTTTTGATCCAGAGATTATGTACTCTTTTGGAAGATGTGTAATAGCACCCCCTACCAAATAACAGTGAAAACATGGAAAGCTGGAAAATTCTGTCAATGGCGGGAAAAGAGTAAATGCAACAATTCACACTGAAAAAGAAAATCATCATTTATCCTCATATCATTTCAAACCTTGTTTTTCCAGCTGCACTTTTCCATACAGTGACCAGAGGCTGTCAAGCTGCAGAAAGAACAAAAAAAAAGCACTATAAATGTTTTATAAAAGTAGTCCACAAGACTCTTGCTATTTAGTCCTCTGAAGCCATGATAGTTTAATGCGAAGAACAGACTGAAATTTATATGCACACAGTTTCCAATTTTTCGATGAAACTCTTATATAACCACTATCAAGCTGCATTAGTCACATCACTGTAACTCTTTTTTTCTCTTTTCTTTTTTCTGTCCGGGCACCCAAGAAGAGAAATAATGACCTTAAAAAAGTTGGAAACTGTCTTTGCACTGATTGCTGTTACTTTGCCGGGCTCTGCTCTGTTCAATAATGGCATCCTCTGTGTGATTTATCCTGATCATTTGAGTCTTGAATCCTCGGACTGATTAAAGCTGCCCGACTTTTTCTGACCTGAAACAGGAAAGAATGACCTCACTACGACTTATATGAATTCACTGGCGATTCGTGCTTTTATGCAGGTAATAAAGAGATGAAAGACACTTAAGCATTCACAGCCTCAGCCTGACCAGGGGTGGGCCGTAAGTTTTTATCTGTCTGAAATACTGACAGTCTTCGGTCAGCTTTGTTAGTCTCAGTGAAGACATTAGTTTTGAATTAGTGTTGATTTGCTGCTCCAGTATTGATTTCAATTTACACAATATTAATGGATTGGAAAGTCATTATTTGATATTTTAAGCACAGTACAAATTCCCCATCATTGCGAATGCGTCTGTCTTTCATGATTTGATTTGTAAAACACATTGCTTCTTCTAAATGAAGCCTTTCAAAAAGTGTCTACTGCCCAATTATGTTGTCTTTTATAAGTACACCCATTGAATTTTAAGAGAGCTGTCTAATGTGGGACTGTGAGCAGGTGATATCTGACAGATGTTGTGCTGACAAGAATCTAAGCTTGCTTTTTCACTTCATATGTATATGTATCTGCATTTAGCTGTACTGTGTACCAATGTTTCCTCTAAGCTGCGCGCATGCGCGGCCGTGCAGAAAAAATAATTGCAGCGCAGAGAACAGACATGAAAATCGTGTGAAGGGAAATCCATTTGATTGTTTAAAAAACGAAGAAATAATGAAGAAATAATTAAAGTGCTCTGGACAACCGCTATAGAGTTATTGTCGCTATAGAGTTAGAACCGGTGAATGCGGTTTACAGGTTTCATGGAAAGAGAACGATTGAGCACGTGTGAGCTGGCTGGCCCTGAGCCAATTCAGTCGCGGTAAGAATACTGTAATGTTTGCGGACTAAATGCCTCAATACGAGAGGCAACGCAAAACGAAAATAAATGTGAAATAAAATGTCATGTTTTAATGAAAAGTGGTGGAAATAACACATCCACTACAGGGGAAGCTTGCAAACTCAAAATACATCAGTGATATACCTCAGTTTAAATAGATTATTGTGTGTGGTGGTGCTGTGGGTTTCAGGGATGTTTAGATAACTAAAAAAGAGTTAATGTTCTCTTTTCCTAAAAATATTTAGCTATCAGATATGTTTAAATGCTTCATTTAGTTTTCACTTATTAAAACAAATGGAAGCATTTAAACTGATATAATAATGTATATCAGTTTAAATACTAAAAAATTATATTTTATTATATTATAATGTAAGCCTGATAAAAAATCGATCTCACAAGGGGATTGTTTGGGGCTCCTTGCCACGAAAAATCTTGAAACCTCCTGGTATATAAAATCTGGGAAATTGATAAGCAATAAACATGTAATTTTGATGGTTTTATGCCTGGTTCAGACTATACGATTTTAGCCCGAATCTGGCACGATCCGTTTGACGTAAGGTGTCGTAGGGATTCGTAAACGACGATGGACATCGGGACGCAAAAGTTGATAGTTTCATCTCGTATAGTGTGTCATAGTATACGACAACCGAAACCGCGTCTGCGATAGTTCACAACATCACGGCAGAAAGACTAGCATGTTGAATTTTTTTGTGGTCCTTCACGACGGGTTCCGTCACATGGGTGACGCTGACCAATCGTAGCACAGAAGCTTTTTGTACACAACTTTCAAACATGGTGAAACGCAAGAGAGATGATGGTGCGGCTAGGTGGAATTACTGAATTTTCGTGGAGCTGTGGCAACAGTACTCCTGCTTGTATGATGTCTAATCGAGGGACTACCACGACAGATTAAAGAAAGAAAAATTCTGGCGAACGATAGCGGAAGCCCTTCAGCAACCCGGTGAGTACTGAAATTAGCTGTAACTTATGGCAAGCTTTTACTACTGGCTAATAACAAAATATTTAATATGAAAAGAACAATATTTTACTTCAAGTTCTCTTTGGAGGATTGACAGCCCATACTGTCCTCTTCGAGCAAGCCAGGAACGTGTCCATGTTCGGGTTTTCTTTCTTTTTTTGCGCTTTTCTAAACATAAGACAGCCAGTACAAAACACGCTGCTTCGGTCATTGTTTACGCTCTTGTTTCTCACGCCCGCCGTGACAACAAGCGATGATTGGTCGCGTAGCAACGTGTAGACATGTTTCAAGTCCAGGACAGGACAAGATTTTTGGAGTCAAAATCGCATAATCTGACACAGTGTCTATCGTAACAGACAAAAAAAAAAAAATGTGTAGTCTGAACCAGTAACACTGTCTGTTGCTAATAATTGACTGTACAAAAACACATTATGGTTGTTCCAAACCATCATTGTAACTGCTCATATTATATTATTATAAAGATTTGAACTGTCCTGCAGGAGGACAGAAATTATTTTTTAATAGAATTTCTTGATAAAGACTGGTACAGTTAATACAGCAGTGTGAAAAATCTCAAGTAACCTAAAATGTGCTTAATTTAGTGACTGAACTGCTTGTTAAATGTTACAGTTGCATGATAAAACAATTTTTTTTGTGTGTGTGTTTACATTGATTGTACAGGTGTGATATAAAGTATGTTTTTGCTCAGGTGGCCAAAATGTGCACTCAACAGAGAAAAGTTTTGCTCAGCGAGAAAAAAAATTAGAGGGAACATTGCTGTGTACTGTACTTCACGAGTCTGTACCCTGAGATTGTTATGAGCATATTTTAAAAGACATAAGCTGGTGAATTTGCAGTTTTCTAGCCATTTAAAGGTACAATATGTAAAATTTTTGCAGTAAAATATCCAAAAACAAATATCTTATATATTACAAACAATATCAAATTCCCATTCTAAACAGTGACACGGGGCAGTGCAGTCGCCTGTCAATGACGTCAGTTAACTTTGTTACCGCCTTTACTGACGTAGAAACCACATGACAACAGTGCCGTGGAAAAATGCGGAAGTAGTGTCTAGCGTCCAGCAAACCACTAGCTTGCTTCAAGCAGTTCCTTATTTACTTCTTGCACGTTTTATGGTGGATTGTCACTTTTTTATGGAACATGATTACTGTTTACCATCTGACGCTGGTTCTGTCGACAAGGACAGCTCCCGTAAAGTCATGACCGGAAAAGCGGAAGCGGCGCTGGCGACTGTGTCATAATAAAAGTCCCGCTGCCCGTGAGGCGTGTGTTGATCAATCTCTCCAGCTCCTCGTTCAGCTCCTGCAACACTCGGTCCTGCTCTGCTTCATACTACAGTAACGTTAATGATCGCATCCACGAACATGAGTTCTTCCAGACTCCAATCCCTATTCTTTTGCACCGTCCTTTGAGATGGAGACTACATGTCCCAAGTTTCCGCTCTAAAACTTGGCGTCATCAAACTACGCCTTTGTTTTGAATAGGCTTCTAGCGACCTCTAGCGGAAAAAAATATCACAAATTGTACCTTTAAGGCCCTGGTATTCTTCAAACGAAATCGAAGAACAATCTGATGTGACCTAATTTCGAACAAAATCAGGCCAAAACGAAGTTCGTTTTGTGTTCTTTTTGGAAGTTCGAAATGACTTGCCAACGCAAACTATCAGGAAAAGTTTGCTCCAGCTGCAGAACACCTTCGTACTACCATTGGTCCGTGACGATAACGTAATAGGAGTGAGTTCAATCGCGTGAGGCGCGTCTTTGACTCATTTCGTGTGTTTGATTTTGTCGAGGTAAGAGCTCTGCGGGTGAAAACATGAACACAATGGATAGCTACTTTAAAGTACAAAATGAAGTTGTGCTTGTAAAAAAATGAGGCACTAACACTGTTTTTCATGTTTGATACTGTAAAGTTGCTTGATTTTAAGCAATCTATTGAATAAAGTGCTATATAAATGTGACGCGACTGGAGTGCTAATTTGCAGAGCTCGTGCTAACATACCCATGTTGTTATGATCAGACGCTTTTCTTATGCTTTCTATAATAAATGCCTGCTGTTTTCTCATTTTTTGTTGCGTTTGTTTTATTACTGAGAAGAAAGTGCACAGCACATATTTACATATTCATCTAACCGTCGCTCTCAGCAGTGTGGGCGGCGTCAGATGTTCGTTTACAGTATATCGCTGGTCACGCATTTCGAACTTCGAAAAAGAACAAAAAAGAACTTCATTTGAAGTATACCGGAGCCTTTAGGGTAAGTTTACATGACAACAATGTACTAAAAATGGGAAAAACTTTTTTTTTTTTTTTGCATACAGACGACAACATTGTCAAAATGATCCCCGTTCACACGGATCCAAGAAAACAATTAAAAACACTGTATTATTCATGCCAGGCCAGTAGATGGCGATATCATTGTAAAGAAACACTGTGCCTGTAGACAGAACACTTAATACGCATGCGCATGACGTCACAGTTTTCATAAATTCACATTTTTGCGGTTTACATAGTCAATAACAATATCTTTTTCAAAAAGTTGCACTTTGTAAAGTTTGTGTTGTCATTGCCCCAAAACGCCATTGTGGTGTAAATGAATGGGCAAAACATTGAAAATGATGCTGACAATTCAGCTTTGATCACCGGAATAAATTACATTTTACTATATATTCACATAGAAAACTTGTTTTAAAGGGTTAGTTCACCCAAAAATGAAATTTCTGTTATTAATTACTCCCTTATTGTTGTTCCACACCTGTAAGACCTTCGTTCATCTTAATCTCCCATAGAAAGCAATGTAATTACCATATTCAAGGTCCAGAAAAGTAGTAAAAATGTTGTTAAAATAGTCAGCGTGACTACAGTGGTTCAACCTTGATGTTGTGAAGCGACGAGAATACTTTTTGTGCGCAAAAACAAAACAAAAATAACAACTTTATTCAACTTTATTCTACCTCGTCATTCTCCTACGCAGTTGACGTTGTATAGACAGTGCAGCGCTTCTGTGTTCTCCATCAGAATGGCATTTAAGACTGTGAAAAGACTTCTTTCAAAACCATTCAAAAATCTTACTGACTCCAAACTTTTGAACAGTAAAGTATATCTTTAAACTGCATGTCATGATCATTTAAAGCAAGCAAACTTTCAAGGACTTTGTCTGTGTTGCCTTAGTGTTAAAAGCATGCTGTCTTTGTGCAAGAAAAGTATAAAAATTGAACAAAATCACTCAAACACATAAAAAAAAACAAAAAAACTTTCACAACACACATTTTTGTTCAGATGATTAAATATAAATGCTTTAACAAAAATTCAAGCTTCTCTGCTTTTCAATCTTCCATGCGTTTTGTCCTTTAGACATCCAACTATATGTGCTTTACTAAACACATTTTCTGTTGGTTTCAAAATGAGCAACAAAATCCTTTTCTCCGGCAGACCCTGGAGCACTGTGACTTATATAGAACGGTGTTCATTTAGTTCAATTAAAGATTGAGGGTGACATTATTCTGGACTGGAGAGAGCAGCGCTGAGGTAATTATTGTTGCTATGACGCTGTGCGTTGCTATAGCAATAAATGGCACTTTGGCACCATTCCAGCAACTTAAACCTGAGCTTCAGTCTGTCAAGGGCAAGATGCTGCTACAACTGACAAACAATACAGTCTCGCTCTCTCGCTCTCCATGTTCAGCGTCCCCAAAAATAAGCCGTTAGAGTGCTTGTTTGGGAGTCTTTTAGAGGCATTCAGGATGTGTCGAGTAGTTTGCCTTTTGATGGTTTTGAATGGTCTTTCACTATCACCACAGAGGTTATTCATTATGTGCCATTTAGGGCTGTGAATGCGTGCATTTTTGTGTTTGGCTGTTTGTGTCCGTCAAAAGTGTTTTAAGAGCTCAGGAAGAGCACAGAAGATAGTGTGATGCTTGTTTGCCTTTAAAAGTGGAAACAGTCATCATCTTCAGTGAAAGAGAGGAAGAAATAAAAGAGCTTTTTATCATTGATGTTGGAAGATCGTTTACTAAAGCATGTTTCGGCTATAAATACCACACTAAAGGGTAAATTCACCCAAAAATTGCTTTTTTTTTTTTTTTTTTTCTAAACCCATAAGACTTTCATTCATCTTCAAACGCAAATGATATTTTAATGAAAAATTGAAACCTAAGAGTTGTCCTCTATTGAAAGTCAAATCAACCAAAACTTTCAAGCTTCAAAATTTCATAAAATCATCATTAAAATATATCTATATGAATAGAGTGCTTGACTTAATCCAAGTCAAGCAAGCATGGTTGAGCTTTTGTTTACCATATGTTGTGGTCCATGTATATGTGTTAATCAGTGTTTATTTGTGAATAAACGTTTGAAATGAAATCTGTTCATCATATAGCGATCATGTATCTTCATAAGACTCAGATTAAACCGCTCCATTCGTTTGGATATATTTGATGATCACTTTATGAACTTGAAGCTTGAAATTATTGGTTACATTTACTTTTAGTTGTGTGGACTTTCAATGGATGGACAAAAATAATGAGAGAATATTAAAAAATATCCTCATTTGGGTTTTAGAAATGAACAAAAGTCTTGTGACAGGAGGGCGAGTAAACGATGACAATTTTCATCTTGTGTCAAATGAACCCTTTAATGAAACTGTATAATTAGTTATTGCATTTAAACCAAGGTATTTATCTTCGAGCACTCTATAAGAAAAGAAAGAAACATGGAGAAATGCAGAACAGCACAGCATGATGAACTTAAGAAATGTTGCAATTTTTATGGTTGTCAAGGCAAATCACAACTTGACACAATAATAGTGAATTGAGTTGATGTGCAGCCACAGCTTGGCTGTTTAATGCTGCCATAGCTGAAAAATGTAGGTGATATTGACTAGTTTACTTCCTTGTGGACTAATAGGGCAATACAGTGTGTCCAGTTTTGTGTATCAGCCAGCAAGCTGCGCAATCATATGTGATGTTCTTCTTTGACCTCCTATGTCCATCTTACTCTAATCTTTACGATTCTTTAATATCGGCCCTTAACGTCTCAGTAATGCTGTTCAATGGAGCGCTCCTCCTCCTCTCTCTCCTCATTCGGGTCTCTAATGTGTGACTGGTGTTTGCTAGGTTTACTGTAGCAGGATGTAATTAAAAAGCTTATCACTTCCTCCGGCTCTGTTTAACGACCGTTTCAGAAGTGTGGAAGGGTGTCGTGACCCTGCTCTCTAGTCGAGCCTTAGGGGCCCAGCTATCAGAGGAATGGTAATCCAGTTTTCCTCTCTACTGAGATTTGTCTGTTCATTTAATTGTGTGTGTGTGTGTCTGGCTGTACAGAAATCCCGTGCTGCCCGAAGGCAGGAATTAGTTTTGTTGGAGTTAGGGAACAGCTATTAGTTTGGCTAATTTGCCTGCGACCCTGCGGAAATGCTTCGTTTGACCTCCGAGATCGTGCTTGCAATCGCAGCTCGGTGTCCGTTTTTAAATGTGCACCCTATCAATCTTTTTCTGCCCTCCTTCTCACCTTTTCTTGATCTCTTTGTTTTTCATCTTTGCTCTCACTGATCTCCTGCTCACACACAAATACACCTTTTCTTTCTCTCAGACTCTTTGGATGGAGTACTAGCTTGTATAAGGGTGTTTTCACACCTATGGATCGCTTGTTTTGTTCCGAAACAGGGACTAAATTTGTTACAATGTTGCTTTTTTTTCTTGGTTCGGTTCGCTTTCACATGGCAAAATTTCAAAGCGTACCAAAATGCTTTAAGGTAAGTCACATGGGAGTAAAACTGTCCTCTTATTGGTCAGAATTTTCTCTGCGTCATCCATCAAAATAATGATTGACAAGTTCGCTCCATGAGTTTATTGTGGCTTTATTTGTAACTGTCCAGACACACACAAACACTTTATAAATGTAGCCGTCTCTACGCAGTTAATTCATATTTGCTGCGGCAAATTCAAACCCGCGCTCTTTCTCTCTCTCTCTCCGTCTCTGGATTTCCCAGCGCTGTCTAGTAGGCGACCTGTTGTCCGTGTGTCTGTCGGGAGAGACCATTTGAATTTTATAATGAAGCAGAGCGGGAATTGAGACTTCGTCGGGACAGCATTCTCGCACGGAGAAGTGTAATTACACACCAGAGGCGATCGTTGGCTTTCAGATATTGTAAATAATGTGCTCACTCACAGAATCAGACATTACTGATTTTTATATCATATTTTCCGTTATGAAATGATATAATTTGGTTCGTTGGTCCGTTAACTGGGTCGATTGCTTTCACATCTCAAGCGAACCGCTCCAGAGTTCGTTTGAAAGCGTACCGAGACCACCTCTTCAAGCAGGTCTCGGTACGCTTGTTTGGTCCGCTTTTGGTGCGCACCCGAGTGCGATTGCTGCTTTCCCACCTGCCCAAACGAACCGCACCAAAGGGGCAAACGAACTCTGGTACGATTCAACCGAACTAAATGAGGCAGGTGTGAAAGCACCCTAGAAATGATATAACATCAAATGATGACAGACTACGAAAGACATAACAGGGATAAAAGCCTGATTAAAAGAGTGGAATTCATGAAAAGGAAACTAAAAGTAGTCTGGCATAATCTTTTTTTTTTTTTTTTGTGTCAATCTTTTGCTTCACTGATTATTAACATTTAAAATAAATGTCTGTCTGTCTGTCTGTATGTCCGTCCGTCTTTCCCCCTATCTATCTATCTATCTATCTATCTATCTATCTATCTATCTATCTATCTATCTATCTATCTATCTATCTGTCTGTCTGTCTGTCTGTCTGTCTGTCTGTCTGTCTGTCTGTCTGTCTGTCGTCTATCTATCATCTATCTATCTGTCTGTCTGTCTGTCTGTCTGTCTCACTGTCTGTCTGTCTGTCTATCATCTATCTATAATCTGTCTGTCTGTCTGTCTGTCTGTCTGTCTGTCTGTCTCTGTCTGTCTGTCTATCTATCTATCATCTGTCTGTCTGTCTGTCTGTCTGTCTCTGTCTGTCTGTCTGTCTATCTATCTATCTATCTGTCTGTCTGTCTCACTGTCTGTCTGTCTGTCTATCATCTATCTATCATCTGTCTGTCTGTCTGTCTGTCTGTCTCTATCTATCTATCTATCTATCTATCTATCTATCTATCTATCTGTGTCTGTCTGTCCCTCCGTCCTCTCAAGTAGTTCAGAGAACTTCGATTCCTCTATGGTTGAGATGTTGTTTGTTGTGGAAAATCAGTTTCTTCATACTGTATTATCTGTATTTTTATTGATCTGTTTCTCTATGTAGTCCATCCATCCATCTGTGTTTCTATCTCTTTGTTGATTGGTCAACTGTTTTATGCTAATTGTTTTTCCCACCAGTTCTTTTTTTTTTCTCTCTTTTATTATTCCTGTACTGCTGTTTTCCATAATTAAGCTCCATTAATGACAGTACTGACTGGCAGGTTGTAATGTGATGTTAATGGGTTGTGTTTTCAGGCTCTGAGGGCGGAGCTTAAAGAGCGTGAGCATTTAGTACTCAGCACTTTGGATCAGGCACACATGTTTCTGGCTGACCAGCCAATCGAAGGACCCGAAGAGCCACGCAAGAACCTGCAACCCAAAACCGGTGAGAGTCCATTATTTCTTTGGTCCTGCCATCCTCACAGATATTAAAGGAGAGAGAAAAGTGCTAAAATACATCTTGATTTATACCATGAATAACGTGAGTTTTTAATCCATGTGTAGTTCACCCAAAAATGAAAATTCTGTCATTTATTACTCACCCTCATGTCGTTCCACACCCGTAAAACCTTTGTTAATCTTCGGAACACAAATTAAGATATTTTAGTTGAAATCCGATGGCTCCGTGAGGCCTTCATAGGGAGCAATGATATTTCCTCTCTCAAGATCCATACAGGTACTAAAAACATATTTAAATCAGTTCATGTGAGTACAGTGGTTCAAAATTAATATTATATAGCGACGAGAATATTTTTGGTGCGCCAAAAAAAAAAAAAAAAGACTTATTTAGTGATGGCCGATTTCAAAACACTGCTTTGGGAAGCTTCGGATCATAAATGAATCAGTGTGTCAAATCTGCTGTTCGAAGCGCCAAAGTCATGTGATTTCAGCCGTTGGCAGTTTGACACGCGATCTGAATCATGATTCGATACACTGATTCATTTGTGCTCCGATGCTTCATGAAACATTGTTTTGAAATCGGCCATCACTAAATAAGTTATTTTGTTTTTTTGGCGCTCCAAATATATTCTCGTCGCTTTATAATATTAATATTGAACCACTGTACTCACATGAACTGATTTAAATATGTTTTTAGTACCTTTATGGATCTTGTGAGAGGAAGTGTACACTGCTCCCTATGGAGGCTTCACTGAGCCATCGAATTTCAACTAAAATATCTTAATTTGTGTTTCGAAGATTAATGATTAGGTCTTACGGGTGTGGAACAGCATGAGGGTGAATAATAAATGACATAATTTTCATTTTTGGGTGAACTAACCCTTTAACTTTTCCAATAAATGTCCTGCACTCAAAATACCTCTGCAAAAGAAAGACTTTAGAAACTGAGACCAGTATTAGAACATCACACACACACGCTCACCACCCAGACCAGCGCAGTTTATTTTGACACTCTCTAAGGGATGCTCTTTGATGTAAGTGACTCTCTGATAAGTCGGACACCTCCTGTCAACACGCTCCTAACTGCAGTATCTGATGTCTGGAAAGTTCCCCAGCTCTCTGGACACTTCCGCTGGGACCCGCTTGAAAAGCTAATTTAGGACAAACGTCAGACACAAGTTATCAGATAGAAGAAGAGCTGTAGAGTGAGTGCGTGCGAGTGTGTACGCATGCGCACGCGCTCCAGCAAGCGTTTAGGAGGAGTGTTCGAATGCCCACTGAAACCGGGTTAATTGGCAGATCAGAGACTGCAGGCTATTTCCACTTTTCAACTTCCTGAAGCTTAATGCTTCCTGTCTTTCTTTCAGAGTCATCTAGAACAGAAAGTGTTTGCTAAGGCAAGCAGAACTATTACTGCTGCACATCTGTGAGTTAGTGGTTTGAACAAACTTTTAATCAACATATTAAACTTTGCTGCATAACTCCTCCTGAACCGTTGACACGAAGGACATCTTAAATCATGTGGCTGCTTGAGGAGAGCTGTGCTATAACCTTTTTTAGTGATTTAGATTTGACTTAAGGCCATGACACACCAAGCCGAGGTCAAAAATCTGGCAGTGCCTAAAGTCGACTTCGTCTGCTCGCGTCGGCTGCCTTTGAGACAAAAAGCTGCCCTTGAACACAGTGCAAAGACTCCAGCTGACTTCCAACTAGCATGTGCGTTCTGCATCTGTGTGTAATGAAATAACTGTCTATATCAGCAGGTATCAATATTCTATATTTGTCATTCAAAAAGAGAATCTGTATCTAGGATCTTGCATTGTCAATACAAGTTCTTGACCAAAAAAAATGATGCACCTCTTGATGGAAAAAACATCACAACATTTATTTCCATCAAGAGGTGCATCACTTTTTGGTCAAGATCTTGTATTAACAATGCAAGAGGTGAGCACTCTGTAAAGTCTACACCAGCACATCCCAAAGACTTTCAGTGAATTTAAGGTCTGGACTCAGAGGTGTCAAAATGATTCTTCATGCTCTCTGAACCATTCTTTCACAGATTGAGCTTGACGAATCTTGACATTGTCATCCGGGAATATGGCCATGATGTGTCTTCCCACATGGCAGTGTAAGAAATGAAAAGCTACACACTCTGTCTTTTAGGGTTAAAAGAACTGTTGCCGAACATATGCTAGAAACATAATAACCACTGCAATAATAATCCAGTCATGGACTCTTAAGTATTTGCCTATTTAAATCCAAACTGTGACTTTTTTCCACAGCCCTAAAATAAACATGCATGTGTTGAACTATGTAAATGGCAGTTTTGACATTTATGGAAATCTCTTCTGTGTAATTTTGAGGGTGCAGATTGAGTGTGCTGCTAAGTGGCATATAAAGTACTTGAAATATATATATATATATATATATATATATATATATTAAATATATATATATATATATATATATATATATATATATATTAAACATACTTAAAGTATTGAAAGTAAAAGTACAAGTAAAAGTAAAATATAAAAGGAGCGAAAAAATATTAAAAATTGCTCTATACACAGTTTGAATACGCAGCAAGAATGTGTTCAGTTTTAACTCTTACATTTTCTTTGAATTAAAAAAATGGCAAAATGTTTATTGTAAGTTTTAAATATAAAAAATACTAATATATTAATGATAAATAGTTTGTTCATGTTAATTCATAGTGCATTATAACTAATGTAAGAGACAACTTTAAAATGTAAATATTAAAATTAACAATGAACAATATTTTTATTAACCTTATTTAATGTTACAAGACTCTTATTGTAAAGTGTTACCATCTTTACACACAAAGGCTTAGCATAGGTTTATTATATGTATACTCTCACACATTATTTGCCTCTATTTTAGAAAACTTGATGATTATCTAATCAAAATTTGTGTTACAGTGCCGTTAAAAAAAGAACTGAAATCGAATACATTTCTGATTTATGTTTCTGTCACTGCATGATGAGAATACAGTTTAAATATACAACTTCGTTGGATAATGAATGCATAACAGCGAACAAATGGACATAAACTGATGCAAATGAATAGTAACAATCGTGACAGCAAACAGTTGGTCTTTTTGTCACATTGTTTTAGCCACTTGAGGTACTACTATCTCTCAGCTTCGACGGTAAACATATTACTGTTCTCCACTAATGCAGCATCTAGTCAACAAACTAATTACTTTATAGTGATATGAAAACATCTGCTGTAGTGTACACTGTATAACAAACCGTTTTGTTGTCCGTTTTAAATCTTTTTTGAAGTGTCCCGCTCTGTGCAGCTCGCAGCCTCACGTCACGTGTCAAAACAAACTCTACGAGGCATCAGTATTTTTATTTCGCCTCTAGAGGCCGCTCTCCTACAGTGCACTCTTCTCAGCCGCTCCAGCAACGGACGCAACCCGGAAAATGAAATAAACGCGGTTGTGCAAGCACTTGTTTGCACATGCTTGCTTGCAGTCTGTGTTCTTCCGACTTTATTTTGTAGTAAGTAATGAAAATGCTTTGGGGAAATGTATCGGAGTAAAAGTATATGTTTTATTTAGGGAATGTAGTGGAGTAAAAGTAAAAGTTGACAGAAATATAAAAACTCAAGTGAAGTTCAGATTCTCCCAAAAAATACTCAAGTACTGTAACGAAGTATTATTACTTTGTTACATTACACCACAGGTGCTGCTTAGTTAATATTCTTCCCACAAATTTGCACATTTACACATTCTCATTTACTCGTATTTATGTCAGCTGGGTTCAGAGGGGCAGTGTTTTCTGATCTCTCTCCGCATGCTTCACTCCGAACACCTTGAGCAATCTCCAATTCAGAGTCCTTGA
The DNA here is from genome assembly GCF_024489055.1 of Chanodichthys erythropterus. Classification (NCBI taxonomy): domain Eukaryota; kingdom Metazoa; phylum Chordata; class Actinopteri; order Cypriniformes; family Xenocyprididae; genus Chanodichthys; species Chanodichthys erythropterus. The sequence goes on along the minus strand of NC_090240.1, from coordinate 8,314,852 downwards.
GCGATCTCAGCGCTCCCATCTTCCCTTATCCCTGCGATCAAAGCACAGAGTTCAGCTATCTGAACAGATAACAACACATGTGCTCTGCCCGTCCTGCACAAACACACAGCCTGAGCGGCTCGAGATAAAATCATACACAACTAATGTTCACGCAAAGTCATGTTTTCCAAATTGAACTGTATGTTTTAAAATGTAAAGCAATCTGTTCCGCACTTCGTCATCAAATGAGCATAAACAAGCTGCTGCGAAACCGTCACTTTCATTTCCATTCAACCCCTGGATCTTAATTGAATTTCAAACCTTTCCAGAAACGCTTGAACACATTTGAATTGTAAATTGATTCTCGCTTGGCTGAAACAGAAATATAGGGATGAAAGATAGAGGTGAGCATTTGTGCAATGGAGAAATCAGCCCTGCCATTTGTGACTGTGACATTAGCTAAAGTGTCTTCTCACGTCCTCAAAAAGCCTGGAAGCTGAATGAAAGAGCAGATGTTAATGTTGTAGACCTGCCTGTAGACATGCCCTGGGCACAAACATCTGTCTCCTGTCATCTGCAAACCTCTCTCTCTTTAGCTCATTAGTTGAGTGGACTCTTTAGTAAACACTTTCTTAAGTGACCTCACAGAGTTGAAAACTGACACGTCAAATTGTTGCCGTATTGATAAATGAAAGATGCACAAAAACAGACCGTTTATATTACTCTATTCTAAAACCTAGGAGCTTCTCATCACAGCATTTTAGGAATCATAGGCGTATCCCAAATGCAAAGACTGTTCCAGACAGTATGTGGTAATAACATACTGCCTTCTACCATTGTGTCATAACCACATTGCGATAAGATTCCAGCGGGACAGGCAGTTTGTCTGTCCACACCAGATGCAACAAGGCTACGAGATGCAATAAATTTGCTCAAAATCACAGCCAATGAGAAGAGTATGTGGGCGGAGTCTCTTTGCAAACACAACAAAATGGATGAGTACACATCAAAATAGTAAAAATGAAAACATTTTAGCATTATCTAAAGTGACTGACACAATCTGTGTCATGGAACACACTTGTTCACATAGTGTTTTTATTTTAAATTTATTTACATTTATTTATTAACATTTTTCTAAGCTCATAATCAGTACCTAAGATTATAATTTTCATTGAACACAGAAAATTTTTTTTGTTTATGCAAGTCACGTGTGAGTAAAATTGTCCTTTCATTGGTCAGAATACAGCTGTTTATATTGTGGGATTCCGCTCATAGTGTTCACCCATCAAGTTGTATATATAATAAGCCTTGATTCCCACTCTATGTAATTTATCAGTTAGAGCAGGAATTAATGTTTCATTGGGACAGATTCTTGCAATGCACCTCGTTCTGAGAAGAGCAATTACACAACATTTTAAGATAAATAGGCTTTGGTTTTCAATAAGTTATGTGACAAACGATTACTAATGTGGTCACCCACAGAATCAGACATTGCTGCTTTTTACCTAACACATCTCCCATTATGAGTTATGATACTTAGTTTGGGGGTCCGTTGGTTCAGATTGCTTTCAACACAGCCAAACCGCTCTAGAGTTTGTTTTCAATCAGGCCAAGACCAACTAGTTCAGGTGATCTCGGACCAATTATTCTGTATATCTGAGTGTCCATGTTTATATAAGCTTAAATGAACCAAACTAAATTAGAAAACATACAGGTTCTGAAAACAAATGCTGAAAAAATTTTTGAAAAATTTCGTATTTTGTATGTTTTTGTTCCCATATCACAAGGAAAAAAAAAAAAAAAAATCCAAAAATAGAATCCCCTGTTGCTCATCCTATATCATGCTGGAATATATTTGTTTTATTGTATGTTGCGCCATCACGTCTGGTTAGGACATGGTGTATGACAATGATTCCCAAACCTTTTAGTGTCGTACCACCTGAGGCATTTAACATCCTTCTGCGTACCCCACTTAGACTGTAGTCACACCTTTTCATTAGGGATGATATTTTCCCCTTTAAATTGATTTACAGTGCATTTTTTACCTTTATAAAATAATGTTTTAAATAAAACATGTTAAGTAGAGAAATATGCAGTGATGGTAAAAACGAAGTGATACTTTTAAATATTAATCAAAAACCACCAATAGGTGGCAGTAAATCACTGTCTTAATATGTGAGTCATCGAGTCATTCATTCATTCATTCAATCATTCAAACAGTAAAGCAAGTGGCTGTATTTATGAATGAGTCATTGAATCATTGCCCCAATTCATTCAAAGCCGCAGATTTGTATATAAAAATGCTGCAGTGTGTTGCAGTTCTGCTGTGGCTTTCACTGGAACTATTATTTTGTTGCAAAACAGAGCAAACATTACTGAGTTTAAAATGAACATTACTTAATATTACCCTTTAGTTTGTTGAAATGTATAAAATCAACATCATATTTCCAGTCATGTGAATATTTGGGAAAAAATTGCATTCTTGGTTGTATAATGTATTATAAACATTAAAAACAAGAACTCACTCAGGATATGCTTCTATATTTGTTTCTGTATAGTCTGTGTCTATATTTATTCTTCATGCTAGTAAGTGTGAAATCCCCACTTTTACAAAGGTACATAGTTGAGAATGGCAATATTGTAGCGTGGTTTGCTAAGGCAGCAAACTCTTCACACAATCTATCATACGCACACTGCTTGTGTCAACGATGCAGTCAGTTTCAACTGCAAAAGATGAGGTAATTTGATTGGATGTCATGTATTTGACCTTTTATGGCATTTTGCCTGTTAGAAATACATGCTCAGTTTTAATGTTATTTTAAAGTGGGGTAGAATTAATGCATGCCCCCTCTGTCACCTCAAGTACCCCAGTTTTAGAACCACTGTTGTAGGATAACTCACTTTGACTCATTCTAAGACAGCATTGCATGTATTCTTTAGCAATAACAATCTTAGCAAAATTATCAAAATTAATTCTGTTTTATTCAGTACTGATAAAAAGTCCAATTTCCTTATATTGACAGAAAATTAGCTTAGCAACATGCTAACAACAAATATATTAGAATATTGTAAAATTGTGAGTCTTGTGCACTTCGATTAAGGAGCTGACACTCATTTCAAATCTGTTTAGTTAAAGTATGACAATAAGGCCATTCACACCAAGGATGATAACTATAATGAAAAATGTTAATAATCACTCAAATTCTGTAAGAATAGTGAAGTCCCCACCACAACTCTAACAATAATGGCACAGAGAAATTATCACATTCAAGACTGTTTTTTCCAGCTGAAAAAAACAATCAGAATCTATCTTGACTTAAAGAGCTCAAGGATTAAAGGTGGCAGACGACAAATGTTGTCAGACAGAACATTATCGTCCATTGATGTGGATGTTAATATAATTATTGCTAGTTATTGTGTGAATGGGCCTCTGTAGTTTACACAAGTTTGACACAGAGCATCTGTATGTGCTTTAGCCTTTCAGTATTTAGCCCTCTAAAATCCTAGTGTACCTTTTATAACAATAACTAACTTTCAGAGTACTTTTCCAAAAAGACCTTAACAGAGGTCAACTGAAGGTAAGACGTAACTTAAATTGAGTTTGCAACTGTTTTTTTGTAGAGCTGACCCCGGAGGAGAAGGCCCAGCAGGTGGCTAAGGCGATCCGTAAGCAGACTGCAGAGGTGGGCGAGCGCTGGGAGAGGCTCATGGGACATGCGGGCACCTGGCAAGAGCAGGTGGAGAGAGCACTAGATAAACTCCAGGATCTCCAGAGCTCCATGGACCAACTGGACCTGCGTCTAGCCCAGGCCGAGGAGCTCAAGGCAGGATGGCAACCCGTGGGAGACCTTCTCATAGATTCTCTACAGGATCACATCGATAGGACAACGGTGAGCATATTACTGTGCTTATTCACGACTGTGGTGACGAGTCCAGACAGAGCTCCTTAAAGGTGCCCTAGAACCCTTTTTCACAAGATGTAATATAAGTCTAAGGTGTCCCCTGAATGTGTCTGTGAAGTTACAGCTCAAAATACCCCATAGATTTTTTTATTATTCAATTTTTTAACTGCCTATTTTGGGGCATAATTAAAAAATGCGCCGATTCAGTGCATGTCCCCTTTAAATGCTTGCGCTCCCCGCCCCAAAACTCGCAACTCTATAATACATTGCGTAAACAAAGTTCACACAGCTAATATAACTTTCAAAATGGATCTTTACAAAGTGTTTGTCATGCAGCATATCAGATCATGTGAGTATAGTATTTATTTGGATGTTTACATTTGATTCTGAATGAGTTTGAGGCTATGCTCCATGGCTAAAGCTAACATTACACACTGTTGGAGAGATTTATAAAGTGTGAAAAAATGAAGTTGTGTTTATAAATTATACAGACTGCAAGTGTTTAATAATGAAAAAAACGACATGGCTCTGATCTCCGTGAATACAGTAAGAAACAATGGTAACTTTAACCACATTAAACAGTACATTAGCAACATGCTAACAAAACATTTAAAAAGACCATTTACAAATATCACTAAAAATATCATGATATCATGGATCATGTCAGTTATTATTGCTCCATCTGCCATTTTTGGCTATTGTTCTTGCTTGCTTACCTGCATAAACTCTGATGATTCGGCTATGCTGCTCCAGACGTTAATACTGGCTTGTCTAATGCCTGGAACATGAGCTGGTATATGCAAAATTTTGGGGCGTACATATTAATGATCCTGACTGTTACGACTGATTCGCCTGTTCTTCGGAGGTCTTTTGCACAAATCAAATTTACATAAGAAGGAGGAAACAATGGTGTTTGAGACTCACTGTATGTCATTTCCATGTACTGAACTCTTATTATTTAACTATGCGGAGGTAAATTCAGTTTTCAATTCTAGGGCACCTTTAATTGTTAGGGATAATATCAGTAAAAGTTCAGTCAAGGAATAATTGGTACATGGTAATTCTATCATCAGTTACTCACCCTCATTTCATTCAAACTTTTATGTCTTTCTTTCTTCTGTGGAGTATTAACAATGATGTATATCTGTATGCTTCTCTATATGATAATACTATGTCTCCAAAAATGACACACAAAAAAAGCACCAAAAAAGAACTACAAATACAGTGTCCTTTTTGGAGATTGACAGCCCCTAGTCTTTTTTACTTCTATTGTGTGGAAAAGAGCCATGTGAACATCCAATTTAACATCTCCATCTTAACGTATTCAATGGGGGAAAAAAAAACAATCTTTTGGGTTTGGAAGAACACACTGGTAAGGTAAATGGTGAAAGAACTATTTCTTTAAGTAGTATTCTAGTCAATCATTTTTCTGCCTAAAGCTATTTTTATAGTTTTATCCCACAATGACGCTGTTACACCTCTTACACATGGTATGAGTTATTTCCAAAGGCTCCGGCTGATGATTTATTTAAATTTGTATTTGGAGATATGCAAAGATAAAGATGGTAATGGGATTATTTCTCTCTCCGTATGTATGTGTTTGTTTCAGGCGTTCCGTGAGGATATTGCTCCTCTGAAACAGGATGTTCGAGCTGTGAATGATCTGGCAAGTCAGCTGACCCCACTGGATGTCCAGCTGTCCTCCACCACCAACCGCCAGTTAGATAACCTCAACATGCGCTGGAAACTACTGCAGGTCCTCTGCCTACTCCTGAACATTGCCCTTTCCTTTGCAGTTCTTTTACTTGTCCTTTTAATTTACATTTCTTCCTTTTTCCTCTTCCTGTTCTTTTCATGCAGGTCCTCTGCATACTCTTTTCTTTTTTTTTTTTACTTTCTTTTTTTCCCTTTCTTCTTCCTTCCTCTTCCTGTTCCTTTCATGCAAGTCCTCTGCATGCTCCTATACTTTTTCCTTTTTCCTGTTACATTTCCTTTCCTTTTCATTTTCTTAACATTTTCCTTTGTTTGTCCTCTTCCTTCCTGTTCTTTTCTTGCAAGTCATCTTCATGTCCTATTTCCCTTTTCCTTTCCGTTCCTTTCCTTTCCTTTCCTTTCCTTTCCTTTCCTTTCCTTTCTTCCTCCTTCCTCTTCCTGTTTGTATGCAAGTCCTCTGCCTATTCCAATCCCTTTTCCCTTTTTCCCCTTTCCTTTCCTTTCCTTTCCTTTCCTTTCCTTTCCTTTCCTTTCCTTTCCTTTCCTTTCCTTTCCTTTCCTTTCCTTTCCTTTCCTTTCCTTTCCTTTCCTTTCCTTTCCTTTTACTTTTCCATTCTTCCTCTTTCCTTTTCCTGTTTCCTCCACAGGCTCCAATCCTTTTTCCATTTTTCCTATTTTCTTTCATTTTTTTTTTCTTTTCCATTCTTCCTCTTCCTTTTCCTGTTTTTATTCAAGTCCTCTGCCTGCTCCTATTCTTCCCCCTTTTTCTTTTCTTTTCTTTTCCATTTTTCTTTCTCCTCTTCCTTTTTCCTCTGCATGCTCCAATCCTTTTTTTTTTACTTTTTCCTCTTTCCTCTTTTTTCCTTTCCTTTCCTTTCCTTTCCTTTCCTTTCCTTTCCTTTCCTTTCCTTTCCTTTTACTTTTCCATTCTTCCTCTTTCCTTTTCCTGTTTCCTCCACAGGCTCCAATCCTTTTTCCCTTTTTCCTATTTTCTTTCATTTATTTTTTCTTTTCCATTCTTCCTCTTCCTTTTCCTGTTTTTATTCAAGTCCTCTGCCTGCTCCAATTCTTCCCCCTTTTTCTTTTCTTTTCTTTTCCATTTTTCTTTCTACTCTTCCTTTTTCCTCTGCATGCTCCAATCCTTTTTTTTTACTTTTTCCTCTTTCCTCTTTTTTCCTTTCCTTTCCTTTCCTTTCCTTTCCTTTTTCTTTTCCATTCTTCCTCCTTCATCTTCCTGTTTCCTCTGTAAGCTCCAATGTTTCTTGTCCTGTCCTGTCCTGCATACTCCTCTTTTCTTTTCTTTTCTTTTCTTTTCTTTTCTTTTCTTTTCTTTTCTTTCTTGCCTGTTTCTTTCCATTTCCTTTCCCTTTTGCTTTATTTCTTCTTTTCCTTCTAATGAATCCTTCCTTCTCTAAAGATGATTTGTGTAATTAGTCCAGTCTATGTATGTGAAGAGTGTATGCTGTTCTCAATAGAGTATTCAGAAACTGCGTGTGTTTGAGCTTTGATGAGGCCATATCTGTTTTCCACAGAATCTGTTTAGGACACTCACTGAGACTGCAGAGTCTGAGTGTGTATGTTCATTACTGTCTTTCAAATGCTGAGTTTTGTGCCCTGCTGTGAGTGTGTGCATGCATTTTATTTTTTTCCAGCTTGTTTGTGTTATTCCATTTAGCGACCAACCTATCTTTTTCTCTCGCTCCAGGCGGCTGTAGAGGACAGGTTGAAGCTCTTACGGGAAGCACACAGGGATTTTGGACCTTCCTCTCAACACTTCTTATCCAGTGAGTCACTATCCACATTAAAACAGTAAAAAACACATGAATAAATTAACACAATAATGTCAACGTTATGTTACTATTCTTCAACCCTGCCTAACAAGTTAGTGGTTCTTGCGTTAATACATAAATATAACTATCCGTGTTGAAAAACCAGCATAGAGCAGCATGAATCTCCAATGGTTAGCGCTAGTTTGGTGCTGGCCTAGTTGTTGGACCGTTCTCCAGAAGTTAGTGAACTTGGCTGACCAACCAGCCTTGCTGAATAACTAGTTAAAGGTGCCCTAGATTCAAAAATTTAATTTACCTCGGCATAGTTGAATAACAAGAGTTCAGTACATGTACATGTTACGTAACAGTCGGGATCATTAATATGTATGACCCCAATATTTGCATATGCCAGCCCATGATCAAGCCATTAGACAAGGGCAGGACGTCTGGATCTGTGTACAGCAGAATCATCAGATTAGGTAAGCAAGCAAGGACAACAGCGAAAAATGGCAGATGGAGCAATAATACCTGACATGATCCATGATAACATGATATTTTTAGTGGTGTTTGTAAATTGTCTTTCTAAATGTTTCGTTATCATGTTGCTAATGTACTGTTAAATGTGGTTAAAGTTACCATCGTTTATTACTGTATTCATGGAGACGAGAGCCGTCGCTATTTTCATTTTTAAACACTTGCAGTCTGTATAATTCATAAACACAACTTCATTCTTTATAAATCTCTTCAACAGTGTAGCATTAGCCGTTAGCCATGGAGCACCATCAAACTCATTCAGAATCAAATGTAAACATCCAAATAAATACTGTACTTATGCGATTAGACACTTTGTAAAGATCCATTTTGAGGGTTATATTAGCTGTGTGAACTTTGTTTATGTTAAGGCAAGCGCGAGCTCTTGGGGCGTGGAGCACGAGAATTAAAGGGGCCACACACCCTGAATCGGTGCATTTATAATGATGCCCCAAAATAGACAGTTAAAATTATTTTTAAAAAAACTATGGGGTATTTTGAGCTGCAACTTCACAGACACATTCAGGGGACACCTTAGACTCGTATTACATCTTTTAAAAACATGTTCTTCGGCACCTTTAATAAGCCTACTGGGAAGACCAGCAAGCCATCATCTAAAACATACTCTGATGACCCATTTTGCTGGTCTTATCAGATGTTGCTTATACCTACGGTTAGCAATTTTATCAAACCCCTAAACAAAGTTATTAAAACTGCATAACTCATCCCACACCATTTGACATAATACTTCAAATCATGCAGTGTATAGATGTTACTTGAAGATGTGAAAACCAGAAAAAAAAAAAAAGTTGCTTACTTATAGTTCTTTCTTTCTTCCTTCTCTTTTATTATTATTATCATTTATTTTTATTTAATTTTTTTTTGGAGAATAGTAGCATTTTTTTCAGTTTTTACTATTTTATTATTATTCATATTCATTGTTCATACAATATTCACAATATAATAATTGCTTGTGTAGAGTGTTAATAGAATTATTGTTGTCGTCACATACATTTGCCAAATCACACTTATTGAGGGGACAGAGCTAATTAAAATTCATTTGATTCTAATTGACACAAGTTTATGCTCGTGCACAAACAATAACTGTCAGCCATGAAAAATGAAACGGCCAGTGTCAGATACTGTGGAAAATCAGACACCACAGTCCACAAGTACACACTTATCTGTGGCGATGCTTTTGTTTAATAATTCAGAGGTTAATTGTCCACTATGTTCTGTTTCAGTGGACTGTCAAGAGCAGTCATTAACACACACACACACTGGTTTTAGTTTAACAGTTTTATAATGTGCCAATGAAATATAAATGAAACAAGAAGATATAACAATAACAGTACATAAAACCAAGAAAGGATTCATTAAATCCCCCCCTTTATCCGAAAGCTTGGCGGCAAATTGCAGCAAATATTTTTTTCTTACTTTGAACTTTATGTTACAACACCTGTCTTTTCCTTTTCTGTCCTGTCTTGTCCTTTCTCATCCCTTTTTCCATTCCATGACTGCGCTGGGAGTTACTCTGCAGCTTGATGCTTCGATCCATAGAGTTCAGAGTATTGGGTAATGCTGACGCGATTCATGTGAAACAGTCTTAACTAAAGACTGTCGCTCAGAACTTTTGACTTGGGTCTTTGAAGTTGTATCATCCTGTATCCCATGCCATTAGCTTCAAAGCAGTGTTGCGTACAGTAAATTCTGCTGAGAGAGCAGATTTGTGATATATCAAGTGTGTACCTCAGGAGCGATGCTTTAGTGTCAGGAGAAATTAAAAGAGTGAGAGTCTGTTGATACGAGAGAGATGTTCTTAATTAATGCTTCATTTACCAACAGCATTATGTTCAGACCCCTGATCTCCACTCTAATCAGTCTTTTATTATGTGTCCTTAGCTTCAGTGCAGCTGCCCTGGCAGAGAGCTGTGTCCCAGAATAAAGTGCCCTACTACATCAAGTAAGTGCTTTCTCTGACACACCATGTGGACTGATCTTTTAAAGGTGCTTTCACTTTAGAGCTGTTGGAGCAGAACTGACTCTGTTTGACACCAGAGTTTGTCACGTTTGGTGTGAAGTCTGCCTTCTGAATTTAGAAACACACCAGTTTTGATGTACGGCTCATGTGGGCTCTGTTGCATTTTTTCATTTTTTATATGAAAATTCTATCATTAATTACTCACCCTCATGTCATTCCACACCCATGAGACCTTCGTTCATCTCCAGACTACAAATTAAGATATTTTTGATAAAATCCAATGGGTCTGTGAGGCCTGCATTGCCTGCAAGATAATGAACACTTTCAGATGCCCAGAAAGCTACTAAAAACATATTTAAAACAGTTCATGTGACTACAGTGGTTCAACCTTAATATTATAAAGCGACGATAATACTTTTTGTGCACCGAAAAAACAAAGTTTATTCAACAATATCTAGTGATGGGCATTTTCAAAACACTGCTTTATGAAGCTTTTACGAATCTTTTGTTTCGAATCAGTGGTTCGGAGTGCCAAAGTCACGTGATTTCAGTAAACGAGGCTTCGTTACATCATAAGTGTTTTGAAATTTCAATAGTTCATGTGACTTTGGCAGTTTGATAAGCGCTCCGATCCACGGATTTGAAACAAAATATTCGTAAAGCTTCGAAGCTTCATGAAGCAGTGTTTTGAAATCACCCATCACTAGATATTGTTGAATAAAGTCATTATTTAGTTTTTTTGCCGCACAAAATGTATTCTCGTCGCTTCATAACATTAAGGTTGAACCACTGTTGTCACATTAACTGTTTTAAATATATCTTTACTACCTTTCTGGGCATCTGAAAGTGTTAATTGTCTTGCTGGCAATGCAGGCCTCACTGAGCCATCGGATTTCATCAAAAAATCTTAATTTGTGTTCTGAAGATGAGGTTTTACGGATGTGGAATGACATGAGGGTGAGTAATTAATGACACAATTTTCATTTTTGGGTGAACTAACCCTTTAATCACAGTTGGGCATAACTTTTGGAAGTAAATTATTGCTGTGTATTTACACATGCACTGTCATTCAAAGGTTTGGCGTCGGTAAAATGGTATTTATTTGATAAAAAAACAAAAAAAAAACAGTACATGCAGTAATTTTGTGAAATATTATTACAATGAAATCAAATACTTTTTTTTATGTTATATGATGTAAAATGTCATTTACATTTACAAAATGCCATTTTCAGCATCATTACTCCAGTCTTCAGTGTCACATGATCCTTCAGAAATCATTCTAATATGCTGATTTGATGATCAAGAAACATTTGATTATTATCGATGTTGAACACATTGTTAATGTTATTAAAACATTTGGTGGAAACCATTTTTTTTTTTCTCAGAATTTTTGATGAATAGAAATTTCATCAAAAGAACAATTTATTTGTAGCAGTGCAAAAGTCTTTACTGTCACTTTTGATCAATTTAATGCATCCATGATGAATACAAATATTATTTTCTTTTTTTAAAAAGCTGACATTATAAATATATACTATATACTGAGATTATACATATGTTTTACTGATTTAGGACCCCAGGGTCTCAGTGGAGATCAGGTTCTTCACTGTAACTCACATTTGTCATGAAATAACAGTCAAATCCAAGCCACTATGTCAAGATAGGTTTAAGTGAATGTATGTGTGATCTCACAACGTCTCTGCAGACTACAGGTAATTCCCTCATTTACAGCCGTTTTGCCTGAATACATTGTCCCATTGTGCCCATCAAGCCCCAAGAGTCAAAGTTGGAGAGAAAGAGAGACTGTTGCATATAGCAGCATCCTGACAATAGGCTTGGAAATCATCCAGAAATAGACGAGGATGAATTGCATATGAATTAACATGAAAAAAAATTATAGTGACAGAGAGAAAAAATAATACATTTTGTGAAAATTCGCCATTGTATCTGTGGTCTCCATTAATGCATGCATGGATACTGCAGTTATTAGTCACTGTGTTGCTGAATTCCGGCAAACAGATTGTTCCATGTCGTGCAGATCAGCATTGTGTAATGTCTTAACCCTGGAGTTTTGTAGTGGAATAAAAGAGATGAAAGGGGCATGTAAAAGTGAAAGCAGACTACAGCAGCGTTGCGTGTGCAGGGCGGCAGGTGTGTTGTGAGGAATGGCCGGTAGCTGAACTCCTTTTTTTCGCGGATGGCTCTGACAGCACCCATATGGCTGTGCATATATGAATACACCAGAGATCCTTATTTCCCCCTCGTCGTTTCATTTCCTGAGGGAATCTCTCTCACATTTGCACACAACGCTCAAAGCTATCTGTGCTCTTACATCTAGAGCGCTGCTCTCCAGAACAAACGTCTGCGTTTCCGTACAATGTGTCCTCTCGGCTCATTGATCTTCCTGTTCTGAGGCAGGGGGAATTAGCAAAGCGTACTGGCCTTCCTAATTAAAAGTCGCTGACTCTCAGCATCCTGTTAATTGTGAGGGAAAGCTCTGACCACTCTGAAACAAAGCTCAGTGTGCAGGACAATCTACAGGAACTTCTTGGCCATGACAGACTGATTTGTCTGTATAATAACTTTAAAGAAAAGAGAATTGCTAAAAAACTGGTCGCTTTGTGTGTTTTTACCATTGAGTTATCGTTAATGAAACCTCTTTAAGTTGATCAAAAAGTGAAATGAACCCAGTTCTCTTTTCTTGTCTGAAATGTGGTTTCAGATCTATTTTTGTTTGTTTTTGGTTGTATCCATGCACAGTATTGTTTTTGTTTTAACCTGCCCACGAGAACATTATTTTGCTTATTGCTTGGCACCTTACCTAACAAATTAATAAATAAAAATGAAATATAAATTAATTTATTATTATTATTATTATTTATTAATGTTGTTATTATGTTAAAACAAAGAGATATGTGAAAGGATTTTAGTATTATTTGAATAGTATTTTAAAATAGTAATGTGTGATATATATATATATATATATATATATATATATATATATATATATATATATATATATATATATATATATACATATGTATATAATAATTTTAATAATGTTTCTGTCATTCTTTTTTACTTTACTGAAAGCCTGTCTGTGTTCATTTGCATCGTTCTTACATAAGTAAGAACTTTCTCTAACACACACCAATACTTATGCTGACTCATGTAACCAAACAGTAATTGGACAGATCAAATGGATGAAGTGCTTGAACTATAGAGAGAAGTGTGTGTGTGTGTGTGTGCGTGTGTGTGCATTTTTGTGACATATCAGGACACAAATTTGTATAATGACATAGGTATTACAAGAAGAGGAGACATACGAGGACATTACCCCATGTCCCCATTTTTCAAAAGGCTTATAAATAATACACAATGATTTTTTTTTTTTTTTGAGAAAGTAAAAATGTGTACAGTTTCCTGTGATGGGTAGGTTTAGGGGTAGGGGTAGTGTAGGGGGATAGAAAATACGGTTTGTAGAGTATAAAAACCGTTACGCCTATGGAATGTCCCCAGAATTCACAAAAAAAAAACATGTGTATGTCAGACCTGTGTCAGACCTGCGTAAAGAGTGACAGATAAAGGCCGAAAGAAAGGAAATGTATTTTATCTACAAAGTATTTTTGAAGAAAAGCTTATTTCTGTAATTCTAAAGACTATTTTGTGAATATAATGAGTTGATTTCATGTTTATTCATCAGAGTGTTCAGATACACGCTCCCTGGAATTCAGTGTGTGTGTGTGTGTGTGTGTGTGTGTGTGTGTGTGTGTGTGTGTGTGTGTGTGTGTGTGTGTGTGTGTGTGTGTGTGTGTGTGTGTGTGTGTGTGTGTGCGCTAAGATGAGAGAGCAGCAGTTAATCCTGTAAGCAGATCACCGTTCTGAATAAAACTCATCTCACATCCCTTACTGTAAACGTGTGCCTGCTGCCAGAGCGCTGTATGAATGTGTTTTCGGCAGAATGTAAATGAGCACTTATTTCTTAGTTTGTTTGTTTGTTTGTTTTTCAGTTATACTACAGTTTAAAAGTTTGACATCAGTTAGATTTTTTTATACTTTTATTCAGTAAGGACACATTAAATTGCTCAAAAATGACAGTAAATACATTTATAATGATACAAAAAAAATCTATTTCAAATAAATGCTGTTCTTTTGCTATTTTTTTCTATTCCTTCTGAAAATCCTGAAAAACACATCTGAAGCAGCACAGCGGTTTTCAACATTGATAATAATAAATATTTTTTGACCATCAAATCATCATATTAGAATGGTTTCTGATGGATCATGTGACACTGAAGACTGGACTAATGATGCTGAAAATTCAGCTTTGATCACAGGAATATATTACATTTTAAGATATACTTGTATGTAATAATACATTTCACAATATTACTGTTTTTACTGTATTGTTGATCAAATAAATGCAGCCTTTCTTTTAAAAACACATACAAATCCCAAACTTTTGAACAGCATTGTATGAAGCCACTAACTAGATGCATACACATGTGGCACTTTGATGTACTTATAGCATGGTGAAGCAGTGATCGTTCATATACCGTACCGTGGTATTTACACAGTATTTTCTATGGTATCATCCTTTCATAAATCTCAAGATTTGAATTCAGTAATTAAATTTTTTATACAAGAACTAAAAATGTAAAAATTTCTTCCAGAATATTTCTCATTGAAGTGTTGCATTGTTGGCTTAGCATGATGCTAACTGTGTGGTGTACATGAGTGACCACTAACAGAGCTGCTGTGTGAGTGTCGCTTGACGGGTAGCGTGTCACAGTAACAGGCAGTGAGCAGATGACACTTCTTCGCTGTTCTCCTGCTGTAGAGCAGTGGTGAAACTGCTTATTTCCCCCGTGTGCAGTAACCAGTTGAATTAGCGTCCAGATCTCAGCCCTCCAGACAGCCCTGTTCAGTCCTCACTGATCCTCACTGCTGAAAATCAATTTATGTGACAGAACCATCATCCGCCGTCACCTGGCTCCATGCATGCGTCAGTAAACCGAACCCTGAATGCCCATCAGGGTCTATTTAAAGCTGCGCTTGTCCCTAGCGGTTTGTTTGTTGGGTCTGGCTGAGACGGACAGTCTGAGACCGCTTGAGCCGCTCACCGATGCCAGCGGAGCGGAAAGGACCTCTCATCAAACTGTGAATGAGATGATGAGATTCACTCAGCACCTGCTGACAGCCTCTGTCCCAGCATCTGTCTCTCTCCGTCTGGCTCTCTTAAACAGACACTCATCGAGACACGCTCTTGTTTGCTTGGGAGTGTGTGAGAGAAGCAATTCTGGTGTTGGCCTCGAGACTATAACAGCTCCAGATGTTTCTCAGCATGAGCTTTTCAGTGATTGGTTATTAAAGAAATAGTCAAAATACCCCAACATTTTCATTATTGACTCACCCTCATGTCATCCCAGATGTGTGTGACTGTCTTCTGCAGAGCACAAACAAATGATTTTAGAAATATATTCCAGCTCTGTAGGTCCATATAATGTAAGTGGATGGTGACCAACTTTAATGTGAAGCATGTGAAGGCTACATAAAAGTAATCCATATGACTCCAGTGGTTTAATGCATGTCTTCTGAAGCAATCTAATCAGCTTTGGGTGACAACAGACCAAAATGTAACTTCTTTTTCATTATAAATCTTGACATCAGTAGACCATCTAGCCCTTTGCTAATACATCATGCTAAGACGTCAAGTTTGAAACATGAACCTGCAATGGCAAGTTGTACAGTGAAAATACCCAAAACCAGGGTCCCGGACACTAACTGTCCTGCAGAGATCAGCTCCATTCTTAATGAATTATAACTAAACCAGTCTCAAGGGCTGCGTCCGAAATCGCGTACTCTCTTGAGTAGGTATTTATTTTAAATAAGTTGTTACTTTGTGACCGCTAAAACAGTATGAGTGTGTGTAGTATGAATGTAATTTGGAGATACTACATTCGCCATGTTGTTACTGTCGCATGACCTACCAGCGTCAGCTGTGTCACTTCACTGCCATTCATAATCCTCTCCCGTGGCCTCATGGGATAATAAAGTGTCAATTGAATGCACACTAAAAAATCTCACCGGAAGTAGTAGGTCATCTAGGACTTTTCGCCTGCTCTTTTATGAGTACTGTGAATTCAGGCACACTACTTTGTCACATACTGTTTTTTTGTTTGTTTGTTTGTGTTTTTTTTTTTGCCTATTATATAGTAGGAAAGTGTGTGATTTCAGATGCTGCCAAGGTCTTCAGGAGCACTAGAAGAGTTTTTTCCGATGTGTTGGAGCAGGTTGGAGTTAAACTATGTTGAAAAGCGGCTGTCCATATTCTGCTCTAGATATGGCTCTAGGTCCTCTTTTCGAATGTTTTATCATCTTTCAGGCAAACATTTCCAGCCAGATTACAGATTAAAATTTCAATCACTAATCTTAAATATGAGCATTAGGTTCCTATGAAATGCAAAGTTGTTTTTCTACACGGGGCACCAAATCCTCTATTTAATGCATCAGATCACTAAGCGGTTTTTGTTTTATCAAGCCCAGTGCACACAGTATGATTATGGGCACAATATTGCCATCTGAGACAAATTTCTGGGATCATAAGGTGTTTCAGAATCGTGAGTCTTTGTTTGTCTGTGTGACGTTCACCAAAAGCAAATTAATGGTGTTTGTGAAAACTGTACTTCCATTGTCCGTGTTCTGCTCCAGCTGAGAGGATAATATGACAGGATAATATATGTGTCTGTAAATTTCCCGCTTGCATGTTGAAATACTCTTCCGTTTTTAATGCTTTGTTTAACATCACAACAGACATAATAAATGAAACACTCTGTTTCAGACATGAATGATTAGGCTATATGTTTTTACTTCACTACCAGGGAAATAAACTGATTTATTAATAAACACTTCACTTTTGATCGCAAAATTGAAAAAGATTCTCATTTTACTTGATTATAAAACAAAGTAGCAAAAAGCAAATTAAAGGATTAGTTCACTTTCAAATTAAAATTTCCTGATAATTTACTCACCCCCATGTCATCCAAGATGTCCATGTCCTTCTTTCTTCAGTCGAAAAGAAATTAAGGTTTTTGATGAAAACATTCCAGGGTTTTTCTCCATATAGTGGACTTCAGTGGCCTCCAAACGGTTGAAGGTCAAAATTACAGTTTCAGTGCAGCTTCAAAGGACTCTACATGATCCCAGACGAGGAATAAGGGTCTTATCTAGAGAAACCGTCACTCATTTTCTAAAAAAAAAAAAAAAAAAAAAAAAAAAAATTTAAATGTATACATTTTAACCATAAATGCTCATCTTGAACTAGCTCTCTTCTTCTTCTCTATTTGAATTCCAGCAGTGTAGACGCTGCTAAGTGTATTACTGCCCTCCACAGGTCAAAGTTTGACCTAAATTGTCATATACAATATGCCAGAGCAAGTATATAACAATTAGTTCAGACATGTCAACTTGGCCTGTGGAGGGCAGTAATACACTTAGCAGTGTCTACACTGCCGGAATTCTAATAGAGAAGAAGAAGAAGAAGAGAGCTAGTTCAAGATGAGCATTTATGGTTAAAACGTATATAATTTTGAATTTTTTTTTTAGAAAATGAGTGATGGTTTCTCTAGATAAGACCTTTATTCCTCGTCTGGGATCGCGTAGAATGCTTTGAAGCTGCACTGAAACTGTAATTTTGACTTCAACCGTTTGGAGGCCATTGAAGTCCACTATAGGTTGACTTATAGGGGAAAAAATCCTGGAATGTTTTCATCAAAAACCTTAATTTCTTTTCGACTGAAGAAAGAAGGACATGGACATCTTGGATGACATGGAGGTGAGTAAATTATCAGGAAATTTTAATTTGAAAGTGAACTAATCCTTTAATTAGTGATGAAATAAGCAAATAAATAAACAAAATAAATAAGCAAACCCCACCCCATAATAATATCGCTGATCTCACAGGCGGATGATTGGACGATGTGACTATGGAGCATATCGCCCAACACCACTGCCTACAACAGGCTTGATCTTTCACTGAAACCGACAGTAACTCACTCCTGCTTACTCTTTGAATTCTTGCACCCGAGAACAACACAAGTCAACAAACACCATTATGACTAAAAGTTTGCTAAGAAGTATTTCCTACTAAAGCAAGGCGGTATTTGACTCTGGTCAAGCATAGCAGACTGTGGGTGGCCTTGGATCGCAACA
This sequence comes from Chanodichthys erythropterus, assembly GCF_024489055.1. Taxonomy (NCBI): domain Eukaryota; kingdom Metazoa; phylum Chordata; class Actinopteri; order Cypriniformes; family Xenocyprididae; genus Chanodichthys; species Chanodichthys erythropterus. Next base: position 8,296,766 of record NC_090240.1, on the reverse strand, counting down.
TATCCAGTGCATTATAGGTGTTGAAGTATACCTATATATTTGGCAAAAGGGAAAATTCACCCTTTTATTATATAGCCAGCAAAGTTGTAGTTGGAAACAGTGAAGAGTAGAAATAGAAACATTATTATTTTAATTATTATATTATTAGTGAAGCTGACCTGACCTGAGTTCTAATTGGTTAAATCCTGTTGATATTTGTGCTTATTGCCATTCCACTCGCTTATTCTATTTCTACACATGTGACAGGAATGAGTGAGCATGTAGTGTCTGCTGTGTTAGTGAGGTCAGAGGAGTGGATGCTTCTCCAGAGCTCAGGATGGATCTGTCAGGTCACATCTGACCTGAACCAAATGAAATAGATAGTACAAAGAATTCAGTCCGCACACACACACACACACACACACACACACAACACCAGAGCTGATTTAAGACACATATCCCTACTTCTGTGTGCTCTTCCTCCATTTCTGCTCTAGACCTTTATCTCATCCATTTGATTCTGCCACTGTTTTTCTTTGGTTTTTCTCATTCAGCTCAGTCGTTCACCCCCTCAAACCTTTTTTGTGTCCAAGCTACCATCTCTGTCACACACACACACACAAACACACGCAATAACAACAGACGGTGTAAGATGTATGGGTGTGAGAGTTAAATTCTCCCTCTCTGTTCTCTTCTGCAGTCATCAGAGTCAGACGACATGCTGGGACCATCCCAAGATGACCGAGCTCTATCATTCACTTTGTAAGTGACACAAACGCACACACTGAGTCCAATATGTCTTACCTGCCCTGAGAGACATGCTGAGAGCAGCTCAAGTCTCAACAAAATACACAGATGAATAAATACTGGACAGCAAGTGTCCGCAGAGGCCCACTGTCAGTGCAGGTGTGTGTCTGTGTTTGCTGTCTCTGTAAGGCAGGAAACCTCTAGAGTCGTCTCTCTCTCTCTCACACACACACACACACAAGCGTGCGAACACGAGGGTGTGTGTGTGTATATATAATACTATATACTCTATCTATCTATCTATCTATCTATCTATCTATCTATCTATCTATCTATCTATCTATCTATATATATATATATAATACTTTGTTTTTATTTAAAATTAGGTAATGCAATGGATATTATGAAATAACATTTTTACAGCAGTTATTAATCTTATAACATTGATATTAATTTATATATATTCTTTTGTTTCTTTGTTAACTCATGTTTGTTCACTAATTAACCAAATAAACTTAACATTTTAATGTATTAGTGTATGTAGAAATTAACATTAAACATTGACTCACAATTAACCAATACTGTAAAAGTATTATTTAATGCTAGCTCTGACATGATGTTAACATTTACATTATTTATATACTGCTTTAGTATTAATATCTTGAATTAGATTTTATGTTCTATATTTTCCTTTTAATTGTAGTTTGTTTTAGGCATTTTTTATGTTTTTGTCATATATATATATATATATATATATATATATATATATATATATATATATATATATATATATATATATATATATATATATATATATATATATATATATATATATCTATATATAAATTTTTTTTTTTTTTTTTTTTTATTTTTTTGCAGGTTTAGTTTTAGTAGTTTTAGCACTTCAAATGTAACTTATTTTATTTCAGTTAGTTGCCAAGGCAGTATTTTATTTATTTATTTTTAATTTAATCTAATATTTACATTTAATTTAATTTAATTTAATTTAATTTTAGTCATTATATCAAATTATCTTCAGTCTGATGTCAAATGTGATGTGTGTACAAGACAAACACTAGCAGTAAAAGTTGACAGATAAGACAAACATCTCGGTGTATTGATCATATTTTGTTTTGACCATTTTTGACCTTTTCTTAATAAGAACACAGCTCAACCTGTTACATGACCTTTACATTGTGTTGACTTATTAACCTTAACCAGTGTGAGATCATACTTGTAAACACTCATTTACACATACCATTTTTTCAAGATGAAGTTAAATATTGTATCAGTCTGCATGTAATTTCTTTTTTTGTTGTGAAATATTTAATCATATATGCTGTTTATAACAGATAAGCTGTAGATTGTGCCAGATGTTCCGCTATTTATGGATTTAACATGTCACAATGTTGTTTAGACGAATCATTAAAAATAACAGATTCATAAAAACATTTCATCTGTGAATCTGACATCTTTTTTCACGCATCAAGAGCTCTCTGCTGATCCACCCATCTTTTTAATCTTCAGACTCAATTCACAGACAGTTCAGTTCAGTCTACAGTCTTTGTGTTATCAACTTTTATGTCGCTCACTCTTATCTTCTTTTTCTCTTTAGCTGACCTCAACAACGTGCGGTTCTCCGCTTACAGGACGGCCATGAAGATCCGCCGGCTACAGAAAGCCCTCTGCTGTAAGTGTGTGTGTGTGTGTGTGTGTGTGTATGATTAGAGCTGCATCGTTACATCGTCTCTCTATCGGCTCAATTAACTCAGAGAGGCCCAATTAACAGCACAAAGAGGATTCGTTAGGAGCGAGTGTGTGTACGTGATGTCTTCCGCCTCCTCCATGCCTCAAGTCCTCATCATTTGCTTGTGTGTTTGTTTATTTGAGTTGTTAATTGGTCTAATTAAACAGTGTAAATAGGGAATATGCCATCCATCGCTCCATCAGTGATGGTTCAGATGCTGACACCGTGTCCTGACTAAAGTGTGATGCGATAAAGAGAGACAAGCAGTAATTGGGGTGTTTGCGTTAACAACACATTTTGCCCCGTAGCTCAGTTTCTATTTTTGTTGTTATGCTGAGAGGCTCCCTCGATATCACTCCACATAACTGTTTCCTAAACATCAAATATGTTCTGTTATTTTGTCTCTTTATGCAAATATATATATATATATATATATATATATATATATATATATATATATATATATATATATATATATATATATATATATATATATATATATATATATATATATATATATATGCAATGATTAAGCTAATAATGGCTAATATATTATGATGCTTACACAATTTGTTCATCAAGATAATCTTGACATTTCCCTGAAATTCCAAGTTATAGTAGTTTGCAAAAGCACGATTATAAACACAACGAGGCTTTGAAAGCGACTAGTGACATTTCTTTTAAATAATCTAAGAAAATATTGCTATTTATGAGGTGGAAAATATGCCCTTTAATTTGTTTTTAATTACTTTAATTACTATTTAATTACTTATTTTTAAAATATCTCCTCTGTTTCTTTCTCTGAGCCTCCAAATCTTGTCTTGATGTTCTGTGGCGGACAGAGATTTCTCTTCTCGTGCCCCAGAAATGGCAGAACTCTACTAAGTGAAGTTAGAAAGTCATAATCTATTAGAACATTTAAATCCAGCTTATTATTTCAAAAAAGCTTTTATTTGATTTCTTTATTCCTTGTAATGCAGATGCTGACATTTATTTGGCCAAAAATTAAGATGAAATTCTGATGCATATAATGTAAATCAGTGAGATCTTCATAACAGTATAACAGACTACTGTATAAAATGCATATATATATATATATATCAGTCGTCTTAAGATGCTATTTAAATGCTTAGTTTTATGATCAAAGCGCTGTAATTTTTAAATATATAATGCAATGCAATATAATGATGATTAACAGATGAACAAGTAGTCAAATAAAATTTGATACTCATGATTTTTCTAAAGAATACGTAAGAGGATTAGGGCCAAGCAATAATAAAAAAAAATAAAACCATCTCAAGATTAAAGTTGTTAAATTTAGAGAAAAAAATCATTAAATTTTGAGAAAAAAGTCGAGATAAAATGTTGAGAATAAACTCGTTAAATTACGAGAACAAATTAAATTATGATAAAAAAGTCTAGATAAAATGTTGAGAATAAAGTCATTAAATTACGAGAAAAAAGTCATTAAATTACGAGAAAAAAGTCGTTAAATTACGAGAAAAAAGTCGAGATAAAATGTTGAGAATAAACTCATTAAATTACAAGAATAAACTCATTAAATTACGAGAAAAAAGTCGTTAAATTACGAGAATAATTTCATTAAATTACGAGAATAAATTCGTTAATTTAATGACTTTATTCTCAACATTTTATCTCAACTTTTTTCTTGAAATTTAACGAGTTTTTTCTCGTAATTTAATGAGTTTATTCTCAACATTTTATCGACTTTTTTCTCGAAATTTAACAACTTTAATCTCGAGATGGTTTTATTTTTTATTATTGCTTGGCCCTAATTCTCTTCCGAAAAAAAACGATGTATGGATTATTAAGTAAACCTAAGTTGCTTCAGTCCAGTAAATGTTCGTCTTCAAATATTACTAATATAAACATCAGATGACAAAAGGCATGTAGGAGATTGTAGAACAGGTTTTTCAGCAAAGTTTTGATCATGTTGATCATTTAAAAGCCTCAAGTTTGCATATCAAATATAATACAGTAGGCTTATAGCCCAGTCCAGTTCTGAGGGACTTTGCTTCCACTGAACACCAATATTATACCTCTGTCTCTCTTCAGTGGATCTGCTGGATCTGAGTGTGGCTCAGTCCATGTTCCAGCAGCACAAGCTGACGGTGAACTCACAGCAGCTGACCGTTCCTGAGGTTATCAACTGTCTGACATCTGTCTATGATGGACTGGAGCAGGAGCACAAGGACCTGGTCAACGTCCCACTGTGTGTGGACATGTGTCTCAACTGGCTGCTCAATGTCTATGACACGTACGTATGGCACACGACAGCATTAGATCTACACTGCTGCTTTCAAATGCAGTGTGTCTTTATCTTGCGCAGCTATTCAGAATTATGCTAAGACCTATATGTCTGCATGTCAGACTTGCATCAAAGTAAGCTCGAGATGTCTCTGGCCTACTCATTGCCTTATGTTTCTCATCATGTGTGTATGCAGTTGTTTAAATGAGGCTTCACTTCTGAATATTTTTATACTAGTGCATTTCGGGTTTAAATCAAGTAGGAAAAAGAAATTACCCCATTTTGCTGAAGGCTGGCCTGGAGCTCAGAGCTGATTGATGTGCTGTTATTGCAGAAACCCTTGAGCTCCGACCTTCAGTGTTTCCATGGACTCAGTCATACAAAATTGACAAAAAAAAAAAAAAAAAAAAAAAAAAAAATATATATATATATATATATATATATATATATATATATATATATATATATATATATATATTCTATTCAATGGATAGATGTATAGTATTGTCATGTGCTTACTGCTGCCTCTTTTCTCTTATCCACAATGTTTTTTGTATCCACAGGGGTCGCAGTGGGAAAATACGAGTTCTGTCGATGAAGATTGGTCTCCTCTCCCTTTGTAAGGGTCATTTGGAGGAGAAATACAAATGTAAGTTCTGTCTGTCTATCTGTCTGTTTGTTTGTCTGTCTATCTATCTATCTATCTATCTATCTATCTATCTATCTATCTATCTATCTATCTATCTATCTATCTATCCATTTGTTCATCTGTTTGTCTGTCTGTCCATACATACATCTGTCTGTCTATCCATCCGTCTGTACGTCCGTCCGTCCATTTGTCTGTCTGTCTATCCGTCTGTACGTCCGTCCGTCCGTTTGTCTGTCTGTCTGTCCGTTTGTCTGTCTTTCTGTCTGTTCGTTTGTCCGTTTTTCTGTCTGTCCGTCTGTCTGTCTGTCTGTCCATTTGTCTGTCTGTCTGTTCGTTTGTCCGTCTGTCTGTCTGTCCGTTTGTCTGTCTGTCTGTCCGTTTGTCCATCTAGCTGTCTAACCGTCTGTCTGTCTGTCTGTCTGGTTGTCTGTTTATCTGTCTGTCTGTCCGTTTGTCCGTCTGGCTGTCTGTTTATCCGTCTGTCTGTCCGTTTGTCCGTCTGGTTGTCTGTTTATCTGTCTGTCTGTCCGTTTGTTTGTCTGTCTGGCTGCCTGTTTATCTGTCTGTCTGTCTGTCGGTTTGTCTTTCTGTCTGTCTGTCCGTTTGTCTGTCTGTCTGTCTGTTTATCCATCTGTTTGTCCGTCTGGTTGTCTGTTTGTCTGTCTGTCCGTTTGTCTGTCTGGTTGTCTGTCTGTCTGTCCGTTTGTCTTTCTGTCTGTCTGTCCGTTTGTCTGTCTGTCTGTTTATCCGTCTGTCTGTCTGTCTGTCTGTCCGTTTGTCCATCTGGTTGTCCGTCTGGCTGTCTGCCTGTCTGTCCGTCTGGCTGTCTGTCTGTTTATCCGTCTGTCTGTCTGTCTGTCTGTCTGTCCGTTTGTCCATCTGGTTTTCTGTTTATCTGTCTGTCTGTTTATCCATCTGTCTGTCTATCCATCTGTCTGTCTATCCGTCCGTCTGTCTGTCTGTCTGTCTGTCTATCTATCTATCTGGGTTACCCTTTTAATAATAAGGTGATTAATGCTTAATATAATTTTGACAAAATATTACATTAAAGTACATGTAATGTCGTGTTAAATAGAATATAAAATTTCACTGTAAATTATATGGTATTCATACTTTTTAAAAACAGAATGTCTGCACACCAAGGTTATTGTTTCCTTTGTCGCGTATCCAACATAAGCATTTTTACCGGTGATATGCGTGCTTTGGCCCTGTTTTTGCATTTAAAAATGTAAACCAAAAATTGTATATTATTAGAATAAAAGCTAAATATGATAATTATCTAATTCATACTAAAATAGCACTGCTGCACTTTGTGCTAGATTGTGTAAAATTTATTTTGTCCAAAAACCTCTACCACATATGTGTGTATTAAATATCAAATATACTTAGGATGAGGTCTAAGGCTAAACAACATTATTCATTATTTTAGCTGGTTGAGATTTTTATGTATTTTCTCATAATTTGTTGGTGTTTGTGCCCTGCAGGTATTGTTAGATCACATGTAAAAATCCCTTTTAATTAACGTGTTTGTGAAGCACCGCAAACCCCATGATGCCCTACCCCTTTTTTCTGTCCTGTTTTGTTTCTGAAAGCACAGTCACCTGAAAGCATAGACTGCACTCCCATGATGCATCTCTCCACATAATTGGGCTTTTTGCTCTTTTAAGTTCTGACTCATCTCAGGAGTCTTTACTCCTCTGAGTGATCAGAACTCACAGTAGGCGAATCCCTGAGCTGTAAGCGATCTCCGTGTCTGAAGCACTGTAGACAGAAGGAAAATGATGCATCATGCTTGTTGGGATGAAAAACATGTTTTTTTTTTGTTTTCGGTCAGCAGTTTGAGGTTCACTCAGCCCGGTCAGCACTTTGTAAAGCAGTGCTGAGTGACACACAATCACAGACGCCTCGGTGCTGGGCTAGTTCGCTGACCTTGAGTTAACACACCACACAGTGAAATAGAGTCTGTGACTTTAGTTGTGTGTGCTGGAGTGAGAATAGAGTTTATTGAACTGCTCTGATGCTCTCAGGACAGAGGTCTGGAGTTCAGTGCTGTGTGTGTGTGTGTGTGTGTGTGTGTGTGTGTGTGTGTGTGTGTGTGTGTGTGTGTGTGTGTGTGTGTGTGTGTGTGTGTGTGTGTGTGTGTGTGTGTGTGTGTGTGTGTGTGTGCGCGTGTGTGTGCGCGTGTGTGTGCGCGTGTGTGTGCGCGTGTGTGTGCGCGTGTGTGTGCGCGTGTGTGTGTGTGAGAGACGCGTTTTTATGATTTATGAGGACACCAATTTGTATAATGACATGGGTATTACACTGGTATTATGATGTAAACATGAAATATGAGGACATTTCATGAGTCCTCATATTTAAAATAACTTTATGTATGTATGGGGAATGTATGTAGTATGTAGGGGAATAGAATGTACAGTTTGTGTGTGTGTGTGTGTGTGTGTGTCAGCTCTGGCAGGGGTCTGCTCTTGCTGTGGTAATCAAGGTCATCTTCGTCCCTGAGCCAAGGACAGAAAGAGAGAGACCGATAAAAGATGGAAATGACACTTATCATTAACTGAAGGACTTTTTGTTTGCTTTACTGTATAATCTGTTTATCCACATTATATAAACTGTAGATTACATAAACTGTAGATTACTGAAGGTTTTGCTTCAAATATTAAATGGAGAAAAAAAGACCAGCTAAATGAGCTTTTAAATTCATCCATACAAATGATGTGAGCTGAGCGTTTGAACTGAGGTAAAACACTCTCTGATGTGTTGAATTCATGTGCGTGGAAAAAGAATGAACTATTAGCGGTGAAATATGATTTTATCAAACTACAGCATGTTTTTTATTCATACAGTTTAACAGAGAACTTTTTAGAAAAGCTTTGACAGATGAGTCATACAGTATACAACAATATATGATTAATTTATGTTTTTTATATTCTGTCCATCTGTCTTTCTCTCTGTCAGTCTGTCTATCTATCTATCTATCTATCTATCTATCTATCTATCTATCTATCTATCTATCTATCTGTCGGTCCGTCCATCTATCCACCTATCTGTCTGTCTGTCTGTCTGTCTATCCGTCTGTCTGTCTCTCCGTCTTTCTGTCTTGTTCTGTCTTCCTCTCTGTCTATCTGTCTATCTATCTGTCTGTCTGGCCGTCTGTCCGTATATCCATCTGTCTGTCTGTCTATCTATCTATCTATCTATCTATCTATCTGTCGGTCCGTCGGTCCGTCCATCTATCCACCTATCTGTCTGTCTGTCTATCCGTCTGTCTGTCTTTCCGTCTTTCTGTCTTGTTCTGTCTTCCTCTCTGTCTATCTGTCTGTCCGTCTATCCATCTGTCTGTCTGTCCGTCTATCCATCTCTCTTTGTCTGTCTATTTGTCCATCCATCTGTCCATCCGTCCGTCTTTCCACCTATCTGTCTGTCAGTCTATTTATCTATCTATCTATCTATCTATCTGTCTGTCTGTCTGTCTGTCTGTCTGTCTGTCTGTCTGTCTGTCTGTCTGTCTGTCTGTCTGTCTGTCTGTCTGTCTGTCTGTCTGTCTATCTATCTATCTATCTATCTATCTATCTATCTGTCTGTCTGTCTGTCTGTCTGTCTGTCTGTCTGTCTGTCTGTCTGTCTGTCTGTCTGTCTGTCTGTCTGTCTGTCTGTCTGTCTGTCTGTCTGTCTGTCTGTCTGTCTGTCTATCCGTATGTCTATCCATCTGTCTATCCGTCTAGCTGTCTTTCTGTCTCGTTCTGCCTTCCTCTATGTCTATCTGTCTGTCTGGCTATCTATCCATCTATCAATCTGAGATAGATAAATATTTCCATCCATCCATCCATCCATCCATCCATCCATCCATCCATCCATCCATCTTCTTGTCTGTCAACATTCTCATTTTGACATCTCTTAGGGGTTGCTCACATAGAATGTGATTTTGCACTGTACTGCTCTGGTTTCTTTTTTTTTTTTTTTTTCTATGTAAATGTGCTAGTAGAACATCTCTGGCCATTGTGCTCTCATCTGGCATCTTTTGCTATTTCTCTCTTAACATTTTAAAAACACTGTGTTAATTAAAAGAAATTATTTCATAAACTTGGTTTATAACTTCATTTCTATATTCCATTTTAGACATTCTACTAATTCTAAGTAATTATATATATATATATATATATATATATATATATATATATATATATATATATATATATATATATATATATACATACACACACACACACACACACACACATGTTGACTACCTATTGGAGTATTAGTAGACTGTTAAGGTTCGGGTAAGTTTACATGTAGTTGCAAAGTTACTTATAGTCAGTAGAATGTCTGTTGGTGGACTATCAAAACAAAGTGTTATCTAAACTTTAGGGCTGATTTCTTTGTTTGTGTCTCTCAGGTCTGTTTAATCAGGTGTCATCGGCGGGCGATACGTGTGATCAGAGGCAGTTGGGTCTTCTGCTGCATGATGCCATTCAGATCCCTCGACAGCTGGGCGAGGTGGCGGCTTTCGGCGGGAGCAACATCGAGCCCAGCGTCCGCAGCTGCTTCCAGCATGTGCGTGAACACACTCACACACACACATCAGTGTGTCATGCCCATCTCAGCATGTGTTTATGACTGATGTCTTATCCAGTTCTGAATTATTGAATCCGTCTGCTCGTGATATCCTCACATTACCTCACACAAGATCTCTGTGTGTTAATGGTGTCAGTGCAAGTGTTCATATTTTTGTCCTTCACTAGTGTGAATCCTACATCAGTTAGACTAGGAGGCTATAAATACACACTTTAAAGAGAGAGAGAGACAGAGAGAGAGAAAGGGTCGCCCTTTTGAAGTATTTGCAGCTTGATTTTTATTTTTTATCATTTTTACGGGACACTCTGTCCATCCATCTGTCTCTGTGCCTGTCTGTCTCTCCATTTCCCTGCCTTTATTTCTCTACATCTCTGTTTCTGTCTCTCTCTTACTTTATCTGAATCTCTATTTGTCCTTTCTGAATCTATTTATCTACTGTTCTGTCTGTCTCTCTATCTGTCTATCTAACGTTTTATCATTCTATATTCTATAGATGTCTACTCATCTGTCAATATGTCTCGGTCTGTCTGTCTGTCTGGTCAGATTGCACTCAGTGTCAAGTCTGAAGTGTTTTGAAGAGAGAGAAGTTGTCATTTATAAATGAGTGAGGAGATCAGAATGGACTGCCAGGAAGAGATGTCAGCACTGCAGAGAGAAAAACACTAGATATAAAAGCTAGGTGTGATTTTTAAAGGAGGCCAGATTGCAGAGCAACATTTCAGATGGTGAGAGAGGAAATAAACGAATGATGAAAGACAGATGAGTGGAGGAATGACGGACAGACAGGACAGTGTCACACCTGAAGCCATTTACAGGCTGTCAGTGCTGATGGATGGAATCACCCAAACAGTCAATTTCTGTTTCTCTCGTTGCTCATGGTGTCTGATGGGAAATTTAAGAGCACAAAACATGTCAACAGGTCAGAGCTCAGAGCTGTAGGTTATGACAGATCTCAACATCTCAGTGCAGACCTATAGACATTTATCATTTCAGAGGTGTGGGTGTGTGTGTGTGTGTAACATCTCTTTTCAGTGTGTTCCGCCACTGACACCACTGCCAAGTTTGTACGAATTCCTGCCAAAATCACTTAATCATTGTCTTATTTGATAATTTATTTGCCATTGACTTGTTTGTTTTGTAAATCTGAAATATGAGAATTTGTTTACCACAGAGTTCAAATAATTACAAGAATGTTCCAGGTTCAAAACAAGCTCCACGGGTCGCATCTGTGACATTCTGAAGAAATACCACAGAAAATTATTCCAGCTCCTTCCTCAGTTTGTAAAAACACACCGAAATCATGTTTGCAGTGGAATACACAACCAGGATAAACATTAAAATACGGGCCGTTTTAAAAGTATAGCCACAAAACCTAAATAATAAATATATTAAAGTGATAGTTCAACCAAAAATGAACATTCTGTCATCGTTCACTAACCCTCATGTTGTTCCAAAACTGTATGACTTTTTTCTGAAGAACACACACACAAAAAGATTGAGAAATGCCTCAGTGTTTTTCCCCTTTATTAAAGGATTAGTTCACTTTCAAATAAAATGTTCCTGATAATTTACTCACCCCCCATGTCATCCAAGATGTTCATGTCTTTCTTTCGTCAGTCGAAAAGAAATTAAGGTTTTTGATGAAAACATTCCAGGATTATTCTCCTTATAGTGGACTTCAATGGCCTCCAGATGGTTGAAGGTCAAAATTACAGTTTCAGTGCAGCTTCAAAGGGCTTTAAACGATACCAGATGATGAATGAGGGTCTTATCTAGCGAAAAGAAAAAAATACAAATGTATATGCTTTATAAACACAAATTATCACCTTGCACGTGCTTCCGCTTTCCGCATTCTTCAAAAAGCTTACGCTGTATGTCCTACGCCTTCCCTATTCTACTTACGAAACTGGCGCCGCGTTCGTTCCATAAGTTGAATAGGGAAGGTAAAAAAGTGGACTAATCCTTTAAATAAAGTAAATAATGATGGAATTTTCATTTTGGGTGATTTATCCCTTTAATGTGTTTTTAATCATTTATTACCCATGTCTGTGTTAAATTTTAACTTCATGACCATGTAAAGACAGTAAACCCTGTGACTTTGCCTTCTGTGCAGTAATACCAGAAAGAGTCTCTACACATAATTATATCAGTAATTATGTCTCAGTAAGCTGTAACATATTCCCACCACTTAAATAGATGATTTAGAAGCTATAAAGCTCAAATAATATATCTATTTATACATGAAATATAATACAGCTCTTTAACAAATACACAAGCAGCACATTACTGCTCAGAATGTCTTGCCTCATTGGCTTCCATTGTAATTACATTAGCGACACAAACTGAACTTGTATTGAACCTGGTTTATAGAGATGATACTGACGGGCTGTATGACGTATGTTGTAATATTCTTTACAGTTAGCTAATTTTCCTATCATTGCACTGGTTAGAATCAGCCAGTACCTGCTGACATCACTGAACGCTCCTCTGTCTTGACTGGAATATTTATGAGTCCGTTTTGTCTCTATAAAAGCAGCCATGCGATTGACAGTCATTTATGGTGGTCTGGTAGGAAATGTTCCAGGCATCTTCTCGATTTCAGCTAGGCTGCTTTGTTTACGAGTTATTCATTCATTCTCATGCTATTTATGGGCTTTCTGAAATCCCTCCCTCATTGGCTGTTTGTGCTTGCTCTCTTTTCTCAGGTGACCAATAAGGTTGAGCTGGAGCCGAGGCAGTTTATTGATTGGATGAGGCTGGAGCCGCAGTCTATGGTTTGGCTTCCCGTCCTGCATAGAGTGGCGGCAGCAGAAACGGCCAAACACCAGGCCAAGTGCAATATCTGTAAAGAGTTCCCCATCGTGGGCTTCAGGTACACACACACACACACATTTATTTACCCTGAAGAGGGTTATTATGACATAATGACTGGAAAAGGAGGAAAAGAAGATTGCAGGAAATTGCACCAGTTCTTGCATCTATGCGACAGATTTGTAGACAGAGTGCGACAGAGTTGCACTAGATCAGGGGTGTCCGGTCCTGCTCCTGTATAGTTCAGCTCCAGCCCCAATTAAACACACCTGTACCAGCCAATCAAGTTCTTACTAGAAACTTCCAGGCAGGTGTGTTGAGGCAAGTTGGAGCTGAACTCTGCAGGACAGTGACCCTCCAAGACCGAGTTTGGACACCCCTGCCCTAGACAAAGCGTGATATCAAGCAAGATCTGTGAGAGATTTAAGACACACACATATGGGTGCGTGCCGTGCCGTCTAGGAGCAGAAAGGTTAGATTCACTCCTGAGGCCCAGCATTCATCTAAATGTCAGCATCTGATAGCACTCTAAACAAGAGAGAGACTGATGAAAGGGTTTGTGGGAGAGAAATCTGCTATTCAGTCTGTTCTCTGATCAGCTCTGACACTTTTCAAAGTTCAGCTCTAAGCTAGGGCTGTCAATGTTAACTCGCTAATAGTTGAATTCATTACATATAATGTCATTGAACAGGATGGGGTAATCCTAGGGTTTCAGCCATTCTCCCCTCAATAATATGATGCGTCTCAGAGGAATTCCTTGCATTGTGTACAAAATGTCACAAGATCAAATAATGTTCAACTGAGGTATTAAATGCAATAATATTAAAATTGTATTTATTTGTTTGTAGGTGTATGTTAGTAATAGTGGCCATATTTTAATTTGTAAGTTCACTCAAAAAAAAATATATTTTATCCCACATGCTTCATTCAATTTTTTGTGAATTTTCTTCAGGGGTAGACTGTATAGCAAAGTCAATGGTAATGCATGTTTAATGGCAAATTTAATTAATTAATTAATTAATTAAAATATATCATTTATTTATTTTTATTAATTATTTTTTATATTGTTTATAGAAATCTTGTTAGTTATAATATAGTAATAATTACATGTATTTAGGGCTGGGCGATATATCGCATGCAATTGTCATGCGCATTTCGTCAGTAAAGCCGGTTCCCTGATTACTGCGAAATCGCCATCACCTGCTTTCAAATGGAGCAGCATTCAATAGACAGAACCATAGTTCACTGACAAGCTACGCAATATCGTGTTCATTATCGCAGATGAATCGCCTTCGATAATGAACACGATATTGCGTAGCTTGTCAGTGAACTACGGTTCTGTGTATTAAATGCCGTTCCATTTGAAAGCAGGTGATGGCGATTTCGCAGTAATCAGGGAACCGGCTTTACTGACGAAATGCGCGTGACAATCGCATGCGATATATCGCCCAGCCCTACATGTACTTAATAATAAAGTATTTAAATTATAATTTAAAGTTATGCACACAGCAATCCCATAGATGGATTTTTATGGTTTGTGGTGAAAAGCGATTTATTTGAAATCATTTATCATTAAAAAATATATACCATTCATTATATGTTGAAGTGTTATACACTACTGGTCAAAAGTTTGGAAACATTACTATTTTTTATGTTTTTCAATGAAGTCTCTTATGCTCATTAAGGCTGCGTTTATTTAATAATAAATATTTTTAAATAAAAAATACAATATTCTGAAATAAAAGAATAAAAGTTCTTTTAAAAAAAAAGAAAGAAAAAAAAAATACCCCAAACTTTTGAATGGTAGTGTATATTTTTACAAAAGATTTCTATTTTAAATAAATGCTGATATTTTTAAACTTTTTTTTTTCATCAAAGAATCCTGAAAAAGTATCACAGGTTATAAAATCATATTGCAATGATTTCTGAAGGATCATGTGACACTGAAGACTGAAATAATGATGCTGACAATTCAACTTTGCATCACAGAAATAAATTATATTTTAAAGTATATTAAAATAGAAAACTATCATTTTAAGTTGTAATAATATTTCACAATCTTATTTTTTTTTTTTTCCTGTATTCATTATGAAATAAATGCAGCCTTAATGAGCATAACAGACTTCATTCAAAAACATTAAAAATAGTAATGTTTCCAAACTTTTGACAGTAGTGTATATTATATATTAGCAATTATGAAAATATTGATTAATGTTTTAATTAATAGTTTAAATTAAGACTGGGAAGTGATCAAATTTTTTAATCTAATTACTTACATGATGTGGAAATTAATTAATCGAATTAATCGCAAATTTATCGTACATCAAATTTGGCAGAGAAATGATCCCCAAAAGATGATTAGTCATTAGTCATGAGAAGTCATTATTGTGTAAAGCATCAAATAGACATAAAAAAAAGAAAAAAAAAGAAGAAGAAATCTTTTATTTGATTCAACAGAGAATTTATCACACAAACTTTTGGACCATGAGGTTGAGTAAATGATGACTGAATTTTAATTTTGGGGTGAACTATATCTTGAATTTTTTATTTATTTATTTATTAATTTTATCAATATGGAAACATGAAATTGACAGTATACATACACAGTAAAATCCCCAGAGTTAAATCAACTCTGCTCAGAGTACATATGGTCCCTATCTAAATAGTGTTAAGCTAACACTGAAGCACAGTTAAAGTTAATGAGATATTGTAACAAAGGGAGACTCAGGCAGGAGATCCAGGTGCAGCATTTATTTACAAGTGAGAGTGGTAGTACAGGCAGGGTCAAAACAGGAACAAACAGGAACAGTGAGGAACAGGCAGAGTCGTAGTCAATGGACAGGCAAAGATCAGGGCAGGCAGCAACGGGTCAATAAACAGGAAACAGGCAGTAACGGCAACAAACAGGCAGACAGGAATAATAATGCTCGGAAATGACACACTGGGTAATCAAGACTTCGCCGTGAGGTGGTGTGTGTGTGAGTCTTTTATAGCCCTGGTAATGAGTTTCAGCTGGGTGTGGTGATTAGTGTGGAGTGTGCATGGCTGTATGTGGCAACAGGTGATTGGTGGAGTGAGTGCATGTGATAGGCAGAGAGGATTATGGGTAATGTAGTCCGGGATGTGACAGGAACAGATGTGATCGTGACAGATATTTAACCAATTAATAATGCTGTGACTGAAGTCAGTTGTAGTTCTTGTGTTTCTCTTTTCTTCAGTGATTCTGCTTGTTAACAGCAGGTGTTCATCACTAATGCACAATCATCACTTAATTAATTGCTTAATTATCTCATTAACTTTAACTCTGCTTCAGTGCTAGTTTAACACTATTTAGAGAGGGACCAAATGTACTCTGAGCAGAGTTGATTTAACTGTGGAGATTTTGCTGTGTATGGTCAATGATGTTTTATGAATCATTTTCTTAGAGAAGTTAATTTACTGAAGGCTACCAAGAAAGCAAGGTTACTAAGTTTATTAAATTAATTCACAATATGTGCACATTTATTATTATTGTGGGGGGCGACACGCCACACAGGCACAACAGCTCTGCATGACTAATGTATCACTTTTTTATTAACTATATTCACAAACTTGTTAACTATAGTCTATCATGAACTAAAGGCTACATAGGTGCTGAGAACCCATGGAAAAATTTGATATTCTCCATTCATTTTAACCAATAAAAAATGACTGCGGCTTTCAGATGCGATGTTCTTTTCATTTTTATAGTTCACTTGAGGCAGTTAATATGGGATTTTTTAACAACGCATGTCGAGTGCGCATCAGTGTAATGTGCTGCAGGAATCTCTCCACAAAGACACCCGCGCGCTCGATTATGGAGCATGGGCATCAACCGGCAGAAACATTGGCACCTATTTCAAATATTTGAATGTGATTTGTCGTTTAAATCATGTCAGTTGACCTATAATGCATGACAGGTGCTGCCACCGCAACCAAAGTGTGAAAGCACGTCTGAATTTAGCAGTGAGCGTTTAAATCTTATCTGTGTTGTTTTATCAAAAAACCTTGCATTTTAGTCTTTGTATGGTAGAATGTCAGTGAAGCTCAATATGTGTGAAATTTTGGCTATAAGCAAAACACACCGTTGATGGTAATAATAGTAAAAGCCACCAGAAGACTGCAGTAAATAATTATAACAATACAACATTTTTATTATGTTATTACATATTAATAATATATGTTTTCTTGTTTGCTTCTGAATTTATGGACCTGCATTAATATCAGCAATGTGCACATGTACAGCACCATAAATACATTCCCAGGCTCAGAGTTAATGAATCTGTGTGTGTGAGAGAGCACTACAGTGTGTGTGGTGAGGGATGTATCGGGTGTTAGCTCGTCATCACACGCCTCCATGGTGTATTTTAAACAGCCACTGTTTGCTCTTGTCACAATAGGTGGTGACCTTTTCAAATGTCATGCATACATACATGTATTACTGATAACGCTGCCATATTTAGAAACTTTCGCTAAGTCTCAGTGACAACCTCCTCCATCTCTGAGGACTGACCGCATCAGAGTGGACCATCTTGTTTTCTGAGATGTTTCTTTGAGGCAGAGCTCGGTGAGATTCAGTCGGACGTTTGACAGAGGAGATACGGACTGTGTTTTGTCAGTGATGGATAGTAGAGAAGACTAAATAGAACGAGAGAGAGAAACTGAGAAAATAAAGTCTGAGTCGGTCAACCTGGATTTATTGAGACCTTTGAGAAAAACTTTGTGTTAATGGAGAAGAAATCCTTGGGCATAATTCTGTTAAACTGATGAATTCACTTACAAAGCCAGGCAAATGTCATTAATTGTTTAGCAGATTAACAGTTGTTAATTGTTGAAGCAGTAATCCTCAAGAGTCTGTGCGTTACAGTGATTTTGCCAGGGTTAAGGGTTAAGCAGTCCATCACGGCTAAGCTGCACTCACTTAACGAATGGCTTTTTACAAGTCGGCGCTGTAGGATGGAAAACCTTGTATGTCTAAAACCGCTACTTTTCAGGAAATGGGGACAAAAACACTGTTGTCATAGTTGATATTGTGGCTTTATATATGGTCAGACACTTGCATGTGTCATTATGTTTTTAGCATTTTACCAAAATCAAACTCAAATGGAGTTGCAAGGTTTTTGACTAGCGAATATCTGACATGAGTGTGTTTTGTCCGTCATTAGAACGGTCACATCTGAGACAGTAAGTGCATTGCATTACGTTTTCATCAACTGGTTACAAGTTATAACGTTTACTGTAGCTTTTTCTGATATTTGACCAAAATCTCATCTTATTAAAGATGAAGTTGCCATGTACAGGCTATTTAAAGGATTAGTCCACTTTTAAATAAACTTTTCCAAAGTTTACGGGGAAAAAAACTAAACTGGTGCCGCGTTTGTTCCGTAAGTAGAATAGGGAAGGCGTAGGACATACAGTGTAAGTGTTATGAAAAATGCGGAAACCGGAAGTACGTTCAAGGCGATATTTTGTGTTTATAAAGCATATACAGTTGTATTTTTTTCGAAAATGACCAATCGTTTCACTAGATAAGACCCTTATTCCTCGTCTGGTACCGTTTAAAGCTCTTTGAAGCTGCACTGAAACTGTAATTTTGACCTTCAGCCATCTGGAGGCCATTGAAGTCCACTATACAGAGAATAATCCTGGAATGTGTTCATCAAAAACCTTAATTTCTTTTCGACTGACGAATGAAAGACATGAACATCTTGGATGACATGGGGGGTGAGTAAATTATGAGGAAAAGTTTATTTAAAAGTGGACTAATCCTTTAAGACAGGACTGGCTATGAATAAATGATGAATGCTAGACACTCTTCTCTGCTCCTAAAATGCATAAAACATTAGTCTTTTATATATGTAGTGTTTCTTGAGTAAAGAAAACACTATACTTGCTCATAAAAAAACTTTTTTTACCCATGCATTGCAAACAAGCAGAGATGTTCAAACTGCGCTACATTTCATTCACGATAATGGCGGGTGGAGTTGTGAGGTTTGATTGACAGTTTGAGAGTGATCCAATGGAGTTACTAGGGCTGGGTATTGACACAATTTTCACAATTCGATTCGATTTCGAGTCAGTTGGTACTACTATAATAATTTTGAAGGTTAAAATTAACTTATTTATATCCAAACACTTAAATTGCACTCAATGATGGTTTTTTTTTATTATTTTTTTTTAATAATAAATAAAGTTTAGACTAGGGCTGACCGATATATCGCATGCGATTGTCACGCGCATTTCGTCAGTAAAGCCGTTTCCTTGATTACCGCTAAATCGCCATCACCTGCTTTCAAATGGAGCGGCATTTAAAGGTGCTAAAGATGTTTTGTTTTAGACAAAAAAATCCTCTCTATCACCTTTAATAGACAGAGCCGTAGTTCACTGACAAGCCATGCAATGTTCATTATCGAAGGCAATTCATCTGCGATTTGAACGCGATATTGCCTGGCTTGTCAGTGATCTACGGCTCTGTCTATTAAATGCCGTTCCATTTGAAAGCAGGTGATGGCGATTTAGCAGTAATCAGGGAACCGGCTTTACTGACGAAATGCGCGTGACAATCTCATGCGATATATCGGTCATCCCTAGTTTAGACTTACATAATCATATTTCTACTCCAATTTCGTTTTTTGAAATATGAACATTTAAATCATGGCTGTCATAACTGATTTATTCAAACATACATTAAATATTGAAGAACATTAAAAATTATAATGAATATATGTAACGTGCATAGCTATATTTATCACAATGCTGCTTTCTAGAGTTCATTTTTCTAATGAGTTTATGTTCACTGAATATGTATTTCTGAGGTAAATGTGACGTTACGTGTCATTGTTAGTGATGTCTTGGTTGAAACACTGATTGAGCTATTACACGAGACATGATACAGATTTAGGTAAGTTGTACTGTATATTTTAACATATCTTCAGATGTTTAGTCATGTTTATTTCGTGCTGTAACTGGTAATAAAGCGGAGAAGAACATGTTCACATGCGCTCCATGCTTCCACTTCTTTTTAACTGAGATGCTACAGCGATCTGTCACATCACATTAAACAGCGCCAAAATGATATTTATTTTTGGAATCTCATAATAGGATGGATGTCATATGAATCTGAGACTTTGCTTCATATCAAAAGTAACAAAGCACAAAGATTATTGCGATTTATTGGATGGAAGGCGTGCTACATGTTCTGTTCATTCATCTGAAAACAGACTAGACTAATTGATTCTTGGGATTTAAGAATCGATATCGGTTTGTAAAAATGAGAATCGATTAAAATCGAGAAATCAATATTTTTTTTACCCAGCCCTAGGAGTTACGAGGTTTAGCTACAAGCTCTTTTTAATATTTTTCATTGTTTATAGGGAATTTATCTTGAGTACCTATAGAGTGGTATTGCATTCTTTAAATCTCTGAAGAGTCTTTAGTTTTATCAGATTTATAAAAGACAGATACAGCTGTACTGAATCTTTCCGAAAACAGTAGAGCTCCTGGAGGCATGCCGTGGGTCGGAGTCAGGAGCAATACATCATTGCATTATCCCTGAAACTTTTGATTCGCTATATGCAGAGCTGGGTAGTAACGGATTACATGTAATCTGGATTATGTAATCAGATTCCAAAAATCAAGTACTTGTAATTAGAGTAAACTACTTTTTAAAATACATGTAATCAGACTACAGTTACTTTTTCTTGGATTACATGATTACATATTATTTATACTTTATTTATTATTTAAGTTCACAATTCATTGATTCTCCAAATTTTTCATTTTTTTAACGCTTATATTTTTTTTCATTATAAACCTGACGCTTATTTACATTCGTGATTCTTCAAGTTTTTTTCCGGTGGTGAGGGGGAGGGGTGTTGAATCGTGCACAGAAATCAGCAACAATAAGAAAAGATGGAAAATGGAGGGGAACACGGCCTTTAACCGCTGAATGTACAGACATAATTTCCACGGCATCAGATTCAGTTAGATTTTTCTTCATTGTTATTATCATATGCAATTCAAGTGTTTTGAGATGAAATATTTGACCTAGCAATGATATTGCTGTGAGTTATGTTCTTTAGTATTCAGTAGTGTTTTTTCTTTGTTTATATGCACTTAAAATGTTTTGAGATAAATATTTGACCTATAAATGTTGTTGCTGTGAATTTAATCATGTTTGCAATATTGCTATTGTTTGATGTTTTTTCATTGATACTGTCATATGCACTTCTAGTGTTTTTGGATGAAGTATTTGATGTAGCATTGATGTTGAAGCAGACTATTTTGAAGTATTAACTGTCCATACATTGCACTTTAAAAATAATCTGTGGAGGCTCTTGTTGGTGAATAGAATATATATTTTCTTTGTATCTGTCAAAATAGTACAAGATTATCCTACAATATATGTGACATCAAATAAGAGTTAGCACAAAAGTAATCTAAATGTAATCCAAAAGTAGTCAGATTACGTTACCAAAAATGTGTAATCTAAGAGATCATATTACTGATTACAAATTTTGACACATAATTTGTAATCAGTAACTGATTACAATACATAAGTAATCTACAACAGCTCTGACTATACATTTGTGTTGTTTATACGCACTTACGCACCGTTTGCCAACAAAACACAGACATTTGATGCAGTTTTACTTACTGCCTGCGGTTCCAATTCATGACCGGGATCTTATCGCTGTGACCGCTCCATCTTTCAGTTTCAAATGATCTGCAATCCAGTGTCAAACTGTGCCTTTTTTAATAAAAGATTTATCATCGAAATGCCGGGAACAAACAAACACACTTACACAACTCTGTTGCTGCCCCGGATAAACAAACATAGAAATACTCTGCCATACGTCCAACTCGTTTTTGAAAGTTTAGCATATGAAAATGCAACTCTTTTTAAGTCAGAATGCATGAAATGGCTTTAAAAATCCCCTTTAAATATTTGCAAAACCCACAGATAGATGTAAAAGGTCACCAATAGTTATGATTTATGAAAGAGGTTTCCACCCAACACCAATGAAGTGCTTTAGTACGTTGGCAGAAACATCAGTCATGTTAGAGCATGTGTGGGTGACCCAAGTTCAGTCTGGCTTGGGTCATTTCCCAATATCACCCCTCTCTTCCCTGTCTTATAAATGAATCAGTCCAGAGTAATCCCAGTCCCATTTCTGATTTTGAGAGTTCTGTTTATATGAACCCTAAACAAAGCTTCAGCGAAAGAGATTTTTTATTCAAATTGAGAAAATAATCAGATTTTAGTGGTTCCATGCTTTTTCTTGTTGATTGAATTATTTCAGTTCAGTTGGATTGATTGAGGTGTTTACATTTTTTTTTTTTTTTTTTTTTTTTTTTTTTTAAATCGCGTCCACACAAGCACGGTTTTAAAAAAATATCCGTCCACATGCAAGCGCAAAAACACACTATGAAGCGCTGTCAAAAGCCATGTTGGCCAATCAGAAGCCTGGAAAAAGTTTATTAGGCCTTCTGGTTCAGTAGGCTAACAACATTGCCATTTTATTACTATTATTAATAATTCCATAGATTCTCCTGCCAAGTAATGCCTGCTTATAGTTAGTAACAAACTAAGATTGAAGAGGTTATTTAATTCCCCCCCCCCCCCCCCCCCCTTATTAATATTATTAGTAGTAATAACATTTTATAAGTATTATTTTTTTGTACCTGAGAACACCTTCTTATCTGCAGTACACTCACTGTAACATTCATGCTCTCATGACATTCAAACTTCATTAAATCGTATTTTAGATCCGTTTTATAACGAAACTAATATAAAAGCTCTTGACGAATATACGAAAGGTATAATATTTAGTGTTTCTCAGCCAGGTCCTCAGTGTGAATGCTGTGGTCTCAGATGGGCCATCTCAGAGAGAAGAGGAGCCGTTTCAGAAAGTGCAACAGCTTTTTACTGTCATATCATTTATGCAGCAGCGCGGGGGAAATATTGCACAGCAGAGGAATTAAATTCTATTGAATTTGCATTTCCTGGAGAGACCAAAAGGAACCAAAAACAAACACCACACACAGTGCTTTCCTCCTCCACATCCAATTTACATTTATATGAAGAAAATCTGTTTAATAAAAATACTTTTAAACTGTGTGTTAATGATGTTACCGAATCAAGCGTGACGTGACTGGAGTTAATGAACGTTCTCCAGAAGACTGTGAATTTCAGACAAATTCAATAAAGAGTGGATTATAGTTTGATGAAACTACACAATATCAGGCTGTTTTAGAATTAAAGATTTTAAAGGAATAATCTAAAATGAAAATTTCTCCCTATTTACTTTATTGATTTACTTATTTTCTTTAAAACAGAAATAAGTGTTCACGCTGCTTTTCCATACAATGAAAGCTTGTTATCATACTAATAGTCAGTGTTTTCTTTTCCTCTCTGCAGATATCGCAGTTTGAAGCACTTCAACTATGACGTTTGCCAGAGTTGTTTCTTCTCTGGTCGCACGGCGAAGGGTCATAAACTGAACTACCCCATGGTGGAGTACTGTACACCGGTAAGTGAGTCACGTCTGAATGTCTGCCCCTCTCCTGCAGTCTTTCTCTACGCATCAAATTAAGGCATGTGTAATGAAGCTTGCAAATTGGAGCTTATAAAAGAGAAATTTTGCATGAATGGACATTAGAGTGGGCATTCAGTAGTGCTAGAGCTACGGCTCTGTTCCAAAACCCACTGAGCTGCCTTCCTGTCTACTGCCTACATGAGCAGCTACCTTTCAAGACAGCTATCTAAATGAAATCTGTCCTCATAAATAACTTGAATCGCCCCACATATCCAGCTACCAGTGAACGTTCTCAGAACTTTAGCTAATGTTCTGGCAAGGTTTTCTCAAAAGCTGTGAACAAACGTTCTTACAGTAATGTTAAAGGTGCAATATGTAAGAATTTTACAGTAAAATATCCAAAAACCACTAGGCCATTTTGTTCACCTGAGTACTTACAATATCCCAAATGTTTGCAACGATTTGTAAATCGTTAGAAAATTGCAGTTTTAACCAAGACTCCAGTACGTGTGAGGAGTCGCCTGTAAATTGCGTCATACCCGCGTTACCCTCGGTTTCCGGTTTTATTTTGTAGAAACCATGGAAACACCAAAGACTTTAATACTTACATGTTTTAATAGCCAATGGAACAACTGTTTTGAGATATTTATAGACTGAAAAGCTAATTATTGTTATATAGCTCAACACATTTATTCTTTTCTTGATTTTTTGCGAGTACCATGTGAAGTAGCTAACATAGCATAATCAGATGCAGCTTTATTTTTAGTAACAGTAATACAGAATTTTCTCCATCATACAATACATTTTTAAAATTAATTGCATGCCATTTATCAACACAAGCCATCCAGCATTTAGTATGATATTCTAAAATCGATCTATCTTACTGCAGTGTGCTACAAGTGTGTCACAGCAGCCGCCAAGCGAACGCACAGAGTAACGTTATAACATAATTTTCAACACTCAAATATATGTAATATGATAAACAGAGCTGCATTACCTCATACTCATGACCGGAAAAGTGGAAGCAGCACCGGCGACTGTGTCATAATAAAAGTTCTGCTGCTCGTGAGGCGCGTGTTGCGCAATCGCTCCAGCGGCCTCGTTCAGCTCCCACAACACTCGGTCCTGTTCTGCTTCATACTACAGTAATGCTAAAAATCGCATCCATGAACATGATTTCTTTCCGATTCCTATCCCAATTCTTTCCACCGGCTGTGAGGTGAAGACCACATGTCCCAAGATTCCGTGCTCAAACTTGCCGTCATCAAGCTACACCTATGTTTTGAATAGGCCTCTAGCAACCTCTAGCGGACAGAAAATATTACATATTGCACCTTTAATAGAACATTTATTCATAGTTATCTGGTTTTGTTCTCAAAACGTTAGGGAAAAAAACATTTATACATTGTTCATTGTTTTTTTTTCTGAAATGTTTTAGTTGGACATTCATCTAACGTTTTTTTTTTTTTTAAATATTATTGACTACTTATTTCTAAATGTTCAGAGAAAGTAAAGTTTCCATCATGTTTCAAAATGTAACGTTTCTTTAATGTTTTTGCTAACGTTCACATTAACAAGAAAAAATGTTTTTAAACCATTTTCTCATTCTGAGAATGTTCAGAAATTAATTTTCCATAGCTTAATCAAAAGCTTTTAGATCATATTTTTATTAGCTGGGTAGGCAGCAAGAGTAAAGCACATGCAAGATTCGAGGGTTAGGGTTTGCTGTTAGCATGTTGCTAAGCTAACAACACAGTGCTCTAATGAGCATAAAAAGCACGACTCCTACAAATATTAAGTAAAAGGTAAATTTTTAAGCAAGTAAAGGAAACATGCAATGCTGCTGTAGAATCTTAGCTCTTGTAGGAGGCATAATCCTGCTTAATGCCTTTTGGAACAGCCGTAGCATCAGAAGTTTAGTTTTTATTCCAGCTAGGACTATAAAGTGTGTGGTTGGTGAACAGGAGCTCATGGTACAAGAGTAGGTTAGTTTCTCCTCCACCGCTGCAGGCGAGATGGAGAGTTGTTAAAACTCAAAGGGCCTTGATCTATTAGCGTCATTGGCAGGATTTCCTACCACCTCCACAACAGAAGCAAAGTGTGCAACCTGAAATTTAATGTGTTTCATTTAAAAAGTTCAGTTTCAGAGTGTGAAATTGAAAAGATGTCACTGTCATTGATCAGCATGACAAAAGGTAAACACATTTATTTTTGCTCTCTTCGACTCTGCAAATTCAGACAAATTAGACTGAATAATGATGCAACTTAAAAACGATTTAACTTTACACACTGGCACTTGAGTGAAGAAATGTTGCCTTTTTCATTAGTCTAAAGATGGCTGACTGGAGGGCTGTGCATTGGCCATAGTAGATGGTTTATCTCAGGCTCAAGTTGTTTTTGTGTGGTGTAGTTAAGTGGTTAAACAATAGTTTGTAGGTTCAAACCCCACAAAGGACCCTGAACACAAGTCAACTAATTTGCCCAAAAACATTCCAAACCTGTTATTCCAAAGAAAACTAAAGGAGACATTTTGAAGAATGTTCACGCTGCTCTTTCCCATTCAAAGAAAGAATTTAATGAGCAGAAGTTGTTAAAGTCTTGATGAAACTGACTGATCTTTTCTTTCTTATTGTGACATACACCGTTCAGGCATAACATTATGAGCACTGACAGGTGAAGTGAAAAACACTGATTATCTCTTTATCACGACACCTGTTAGTGGGTGGGATATAATAGGCAGCAAGTGAACATTTTGTCCTCAAAGTAGATGTGTTAGAAGCAGGAAAAATGGGCAAGCGTAAGGATTTGAGCAAGTTTGACAAGGGCCAAATTGTGATGGCTAGAGCATCTCCAAAACTGCAGCTCTTGTGGGATGTTCCCGGTCTGCAGTGGTCAGTATCTGTCAAAAGTGGCCCAAGGAAGGAACAGTGGTGAACCGGTGACAGGGTCATGGGCGGGCAAGGCTCAGTGATGCACATGGAGCGAAGGCTGGCCTGTGTGGTCTGATCCAGCAGACGAGCTACTGTAGCTTAAATTGCTCAAGAAGTTAATGCTGGTTCTGATAGAAAGGTGTCAGAATACACAGTGCATCGCAGTTTGTTGCCTATGGGGCTCATCATAGCCGCAGACCAGTCAGGGTGCCCATGATGACCCCTGTCCACCACCGAAAGCGGCAACAGTGGGCACCCTGACTGGTCTGCGGCTATGATGAGCCCCATAGGCAACAAACTGCGATGCACTGTGTATTCTGACACCTTTCTATCAGAACCAGCAGAGCATCAGAACTGGACCACGGAGCAATGGAAGAAGTTGGCCTGGTCTGATGAATCACGTTTTCTTTTACATCACGTGGATGGCCGGGTGTGTGTGCGTCGTTTACCTGGGGAACACATGGCATCAGGATGCACTATGGGAAGAAGGCAAGCCAGCGGAGGCAGTGTGATACTTTGGCAATGTTCTGCTGGGAAACCTTGGGTCCTGCCATCCATGTGGATGTTACTTTGACACGTACTGTACCACCTACCTAAGCATTGTTGCAGACCATGTACACCCTTTCATGGAAACAGTATTCCCTGGTGGCTGTAGCCTCTTTCAGCAGGACAATGTGCCCTGACACAAAGCAAAAATGGTACAACAACGAGTTTGAGTTTGAGGTGTTGACTTGGCCTCCAAATTCCCCAGATCTCAATCCAATCAAGCATCAGTGGGATGTGCTGAACAAACAAGTCCTTTTCAAAAGGTGGGGATCATAGAGACAGGAACTAAACAGAGGTGGAAAGAGAGGAGCTGCAACAATTGAGAATATGGGGAACATGAGGTGTTTTTTTTTTTTTTTTTTGAATATTCAAGCATGAAAACCTATTCTCATTAGCATATGCATCTATTTAAATTTCATCTCTCTAGTAATAGCCGTTGTGTTATCTAGGTAATCTGAATGTCCCTTCAATCCATGCCAGCAGTGAGACACCACTGTGACCTTGAGCAAAGCTCTTTAACCCCGGGTTACTGCAAGTGGATCGTTCTCGTAATAAGTTTATGGCTCTGTTCTATGAAGCGTCACAGAAACGTTCCACTGGCCCAAGAATATCGATCACGAGTGTCATATTACTTTCATAAGACAGTTCTATAAAGTAGTAGTTAATATCAAGTGACATTTCCAAACCAATGTTGCCAGCTATTTTATTTTTGCTTCGCCAACAAAAATGGTTTACAATGTTGTGATCTATAGAATTGTAATTCTAGGCAAGCGAAGTGATGCAGTGAAACATTTCAGTGCTCAGACAACGAGACTCATCCTGTTAAATTACTGGGCCAGAACTAACTGTTATATAATAAGATCGTGTTGACAGCGCTGAGCTAGAAACTGCTTTCTGGAGACCACCAGCTGCTATTACTAGCAAGTGACTGATTTATTGTTTTTTGTTTGGATATAAACTCTTGTTTCTCCTCCATCATCTCTGTCCAGTCTTTCGTTGTCTTTTTGTTTTTGGTTGGCTTTCAGCGGGGCAGCAGTAATCCTGAATTCATCACTCCTGTCAGACCTCTATCACACACACACCAGCAGTTGTGAAATGTCCGGATACTTCATCTTGACAGGAAGAGAATGCCTTTCATTTCCTTTCAAATCGGCATATCCCAGAAACACCCCACTCCACCAACACACATACACATATCTATAAAACACATTTACTTGCGATTCAACAGCAAATATTGTCATCAGCATTCAGAGAGCGGAAGATCAATATTGAACAGAATATGCTTTTTGTTGCCCTCGGTTGGGCTGTTACACCGTTATTGCTTTTTCATTGTGGTGATATTGCTTTTTGTTGTTGTGATATGGTTTTTATTAGTTGTGAGGTACAAAGAGTTTCTTTATCCCTGTGTCAGTCTAAATGAGTAATGTGTTGTGTTCAACTCGCGCTTTCAGCAGGAACTTTAGCCAAAGTCCTTTTTAAAAGAAAAACTTGGCCTAAACATGAAACTCGTGTTGTCATATTTGTCTGATAATTTTTCCTCCATCGAAAAACACAATATGCAAATTCATACAAGATTTTTTTTTACAACCGAACAAGGCAGTTGAAAGCATGTAGTTTTGGTGTATCACGCTCCAAAAAAGACAAAATGCACCATACAAGTAGTCAACTTGACGTACACTAGTTTTGTTGCAAAATATCAGTATTGTTATCATGTCAATACTACACGTATTGTAAATAATCCAGTGGTGGTAACGATCCGGTTGACACTCCAACATAGTAGATGGCAGTATTGCACATTAATGTTAGTTTCCAGTCGTCATAAAATTGAAATAAAAGGATGAAGATTTCCATAGGAACTCCCTAGTTTGCAGAAAGTGCCAATCAACAGGAAGTTCTTTCTCTGCACTTTTGTACAGTAATGGTAACAGACTGCAAAGCTGCTATCATTGGTGTGTTTTTGGTGTAAAACCCAGTGTGATCCACCAAGTGTACATATGCAAATGTGCAAAAGAGATAGGTTATCTAGCTTCCTAGTTTGTTCCTCACAAAAAGGCTAAAAAAATATATTTATTCAGGTCGGTCCAGCTCATTTTCATGCATGTTCTGTCTTAAGAAAAACTACATAAAAATGTATCTATAAGGCAATTTTTCCATTCTAAATAAACTAATGAGATTTTCTTGTTTTCAGCAGCTAGATTGAACTTTCATGAGAGCATCAGATCTGGAGTTTATGGGTTCTGTTGTTCTTGACTTTAGCAAACCACACTGTTGGAGACAGAATCCTTCTGTGATACATGGGCTGTCACATCCTTGTTTTTGCGGTTGGTCTTCCAGTCTGCAAGAGAAATAGGATTTGGTTTGTGAATATGTGCAGATAAAGAAGACACAGACAGAGAAATCCAGGATTGAAACACCTCAGCTCAGTAGACAAATGGAGGATGAGATGCGCATAGATGGATCAGTGTCGGATCTGCGAAGACATGTGTGCTGTGAGAGTGCCAGTGTGTGAGAGAAAATAGTACGGTAGTGATGGGCTAATGAGCTCTACGTGCTCTCTTTATACTGCATTTCACTCAAACTAACCCAAAACGTGTGTGTGTGTGTGTGTGTGTACACTCTTACCAATAAAGGTTGTTTATTGGCTTTATGGTTCCATGAACATCCATGGAACCTTTCCATTCCACAAAAGATTCTTTATAAGGTTCTTTTTATATTTTTAAAATGTTCTTCACAACAAGACAAAAATGGTTCTTCTATGGCATCACTGCGAAAAAACAAGCTTTATTCTTGAGAGTGTATACTTGTGTAACCCTGCCTCACACCTCTGCTGTTAATTTTATGCCCTTCTAAATATAAAGGAGTGGAAAGTTGTGTTTTCAGGTCAGAGATATATAGAGAAGCTGCAGGCGCAATTCCCATTTGTTAGCAAAAGCAATGATGCAAGTGTGTGTTTGTGTCACCTAATTAGAGAGAACCTGAGTTGTACCTTCTGGATGGTTTCTAGGGCTTTGCTGTGGTTGCAAGGGTTTTGGATGGTTTGTGTTTTGCACAGACAAAAGACCCTCTGCCAAGTCTTTATGATATTCTGTGTGGCTTGGGAGGAACATTTCTATGACATCCCTCAGTCAATGTGAGTCGTTTCATTACATGCCTGTTAGGGGAAAATAGGGAATTTCATTCGTAGAAAACCTGAACATGAATTGATACGGCTCAAAAATATTTAAGAAATACTTCTTACCTTATGTACAAGGTTGTACAATTATAGTTTGACTAACATCTTTTAAAATAATTTAAAATGCCATCTGTTTGTCAGTAGATGTACACTACTGTTCAAAAGTTTGATTGTTTTGAAAGAAATTAATACTTTTATTCAGCAAGGATACTTTAAATTAATCCAAAGTGACAGTAAAGACATTTACATTGGCTTTTTGAAATCTTTTAAAAAATTCAGTGGAACTGAAAGCTGAAAGAAATGAGCATCAAATCATCATACTACACTCTAAAAAAAATGCTGGGTTAAAAACAACCCAAGTTGGGTTGAAAATGGACAAACCCAGCGGTTGGGTTAAATGTTTGCCCAACCTGCTGGGTAGTTTTATTTAAATTAACTTTTATTTAAAAATTGCTATATGGCTAGCTTAAAATGAACCCAAAATAGTTGGGAAATTAAAAACCAGATGCAATTAGAGAAAACAATAATAGACAAAAGGTGAATGTTTATTAATAAGCTTTAATATTTTATTAATATAAATTTAATAGTTTATTAATATAAATTTATTAATAAGCAATTTAATAAATGTTTATTGTTTAATAAGTATTCATTAAACATTAATAAATGTTCATTTCCAACATACTTTGGGTTAATTTTAATTAAGCAATACAAAAAAAATCCAATTTTAAACAATAGTTGAGTTAAATAAAACTACCCAGCAGGTTGGGCAAACATTTAACCCTACCGCTGGGTTAAAACAACCCAATTGCTGGGTTTGTCCATTTTCAACCCAACTTGGGTTGTTTTTAACCCAGCATTTTTTAGAGTGTAGAATGATTTCTGAAGGGTCGTGTGTCACTGAAAATTGGAGTAATAATACTGAAAATTCAGATTTGATCACAGGAATAAATTACACTTTAGTATATATTCACATAGAAAACAGCTGTTTTCACTTAATTCACCATATTACAAAATGAATGTTTTATACAGACTCCAAACAGTACTTTATATGATACAGTGCAAAGCATAAATGAGTACACCCCCTCTGTACAAATACAAAAGATGTATTTTCTTCATGATCACTAATACAATTCATGGGAAAAACTACAATGTATTAAACATATACATAATAAAAACTGAGAAATATGTCATTAGTAGCCATAAAATGAGTAAATTAGCCAATTTTGTTTAAATTAAGGATTGCAGAAATGAGTACACCCTAAATTTAATTCAACAAATGTATAATATTCTAGTACTTAGTATGCTCTCCATCATTTTGAATATACAAGTTCATGACAAATTGTCACATCTGTCCTGTTTTACTCCTGGATGATGAGCTCCTTAAATGCCTTGATCTTAAATGGTGAGTGTTGCTCAACTCGTCTCTACAGAATCCCCCACAGGCGCTCAAGAGTGTTAAGATTGTTAAGAGTGCAATACGTGTCCACAGAAGGTTTTTCACCTTGGGAGAATGCATATCCTCATTGTCATGTTGAAAAATTCCCAACAATGCAGGGAATGAGGAAAGGGTAACATCTTCTGTTTCAAGTTTGTGTATTAAATTACACAGTGGTGTGGAAATTCATGACAGCATTGATAAAGCACAACTCCCTCACACCTTCAGCACTCATACATCCCTATATAAGAGCTTTACTACCACTGAACTTTACTGTGGGAACCAGGCACTTCTCACTGTACTCCTCTAGCAACACCAGAACATTTTGGATGCTGTTAGATCCAAAATGATTGATTTGGTCTCATTAGACCAGAGTATTGATTCCCAGAATCTATATTTTGTAAATATGGGCTTTTGAAATGGCTAACTGACTTTATTGTGCTTTGGCTTCAGTAGGTAGTTCCAGTGAGAACAACAACCATGTATGTCATTTCTGCAGGCTGCATCTTACTCTGTGAGATAAACAGTCACTCTTTTCATTGCTTTTGCTGGCTCTGAGACACTCGTTTGGTATTTCTCCTGTTCTTTGTTTAGCAAAAAAAATCCCTCATCACTAAATGAAAGCTTAAAATGTAAGCCTGATTATTTCAGGGGCCTTGCCACAAGTCCATTGTTTTTGAATTTCTGTGTTACTTTTGCTATATTTTCACACTTAAAACAATGATTTGGTAATCCTCTTGTACCACTGTCCTCTTTTGTGCTAAGAAATAAGTCTCCTGACAGTTCTCTCCCAAGTCGTTCCATTTTTGTCAGCATTAAGTCTGAGAATGATTCAGTGGGCTATATAACACTTTTAATTGTCAAGAAATTACTTCTTTTTAAATGATTTGGTTCAACATACTTATCTGTTGATCAAACATTGCCTTAAACTTACACCAGAAAATTTTTATTTCGTTTTATTTAGTAACTTTTAGGAGGGTGTACTCCTTTTTGCTACACAACATTTTATCACCTTGATAAGAAAGTCTTATTTTCCTGAATAATTTTGACATGCTTCTTTGGTAATTGATTAAGCAGACTAGCATGAAACATTATATCTCTAAAGAACCCTAACATGTCTTCAAAGTAATTGAGCAATTGCTGACTTTCAGAAGTTTCAGAGGGGGTGTACTCATGCTGTGCACTGTAATTGGTAGATTTTGTTTGATTTTATTTTGTAACTGCACTGGAACTGTTTAGCTGAAAAGAATACTTACTGTAATGAACTTAAAAGTTTTAATGTTTTTGTAGCAAATTAGCTCAAAAGGGAACATATACATATAATTAATTATAACAGGTTATGATATTTAGATCAGCATTCAGAATTAGCTTTATAGCAGAATTAATGTTACAGTTGACTGATCTGTTCGTCTACCGAGCAAACAATACAATCTTCTATCAACTCTAAGAAAATAATTATCCTGTCCAAGAAGAATAACTTCCTTACTGTATACTAACAGTACAGAAGCATGTGAGATTTGTGAGCTGAAAACACAATCAATCGTGAATATAAAGGTTTTAATAAACAGAACTATGGGGAACATACAATTAAACTAAGCTAAGCAAAACACATACATAATGAATTACATCTGAATGTGTGTAGAGCACAGAGAGCCTGGATGAGTTTGTTAGAGTGAGCTGGGATCTTTCGTCGAGTTCTGCCAGAGATCGGATGGTCCACGGGGAATTGATAAAGCCAGTTGAAGTTAAACTGCAGGAAGGCCAGGCTCAGATGGGATTGTGAGGCCCGCCCAATCGGCCCAACGACGGTTTCCCATATGGGGAAGGTTTCTTGCGTGTTCTGTCTTTTCAGTGTGGCAGAGTAGATGAATTCCAATTAAACTTTTATCTGACTCCATTTTATTATGACCTCAAATTTAGTTTAGAATGCCAATTGATTTATTGGTCATTTGTATAACAGTTTAGCTGTACATTTGATTATTCTATTTAACTCTTTACTCTTATTGTACTCCTTCATTCGGATTCCTATAACACTTTGAGTCTCGCACCGGCGGGGTATACGATCTCATACTCACCTCACCTCATCAGTTTTGGTCATTAGACAGAGGCGATGACTAATATTCTAGAGGCCGTACCCACTTTGCGCATTCTAAAAATACATTATTTATTCCCAATAGATCTGAACACTCTGAAATGAAGTAAGACTATATCTAACTAGAGGTCATGACCATTACCATAGAAACAAGCTGACTAATTTAACTTCCTCTAATGGTAACTTTATATAATCATGCCGTGATTTCCCCCGTACACATAGTTAGAATAATCTTGAGGCTCACCCCTATTCAGATTGGTCTAACAACACTCTGTTGCTCTAAATAGAAAATGTATCATGCCAATTACATAATCAATTCAAAGATAATCAATACAAAACCAAACATCAAATGCTCAGAAATAAAGAGTAAAAGATGAATACCTGACATCAGAAAGATACATAATGCTGAGTGTCTGAAGGACAGAAAGCATTACTGGCCGACCTTGCTACATACTCGCGCCTTGAGTCTCCTACAACATTTCTTTAAATACTCAGACCAAGCTAGAAATCTCTTTCAAATGGAAACATGCTAACAATGGGAATTTGCATTACTCCAGACCTGAGTAGTTTACACCTTTTGAGGACAGAATGTAATTTGCATGAAAGACCAATTGGTAGATGATCTGCCCTCCACAGAAAGCAAAATATCTCTAAACTCTTCAAACCTTTTGGTATTTCTGTAGGAATGAGACCTTTGTACCAGTCGCTCTAAGACATTTCAAATGATACCAAACATGTATAGCATTGTGTGATAATTGTTCACATTAAACCATATAGATTTTGGGTAAATTCCAGGTCATTTCAACATGCGATATGTGAGAGGTGGGTGAAGAGAAAGAGATGTAATTTGGGACGATACTGAGATGATCAACGCAATTTTGTCTCGGATGGGGATACTGATTTGCAAGAGAGAGTTCAAAATATTAATTTACTTTTTCTTCTTCGAGAGTAGCCCTCACTTGGTCCAGACAGTCCGGCATCAGTTTTACAGGATGAGTCTCGGTTTCAAAGAAACAGGTGTCTGTCCCAAAGGGATAAGCATTAATGTGTTCGGGTCGAGGTCTTTCAAGCCTCTACCTCTCACACCCATTTCTGGTGAACTAACCAGTGCTGAGGTGTGAATTTTCTCACTCAACAACTTATTTGCATGTTTATGGTGGTCTGTGGGGTTTGTACAATATCAAATCAAAGTATAGTAAAAAGAGTATGATGTAAGTTATGATAACATACTATACACCATTATTTATGAAATCAGAAGAGGGTTAATTTGATACCAGACATGACAGGGTTTGAAAAACATTAAAGGAGTGATTCTGTACATTCTTAAGACTGGATATAAGCATTTGAAGTTTCCCTGACATAACTAAAGAGTTGTAACTAAGCTAGCGTAGGAACATACATACAACACAGGAATACTCTGCATAGATATAGTGAAACCGCTAAATAGGCTCTACCAATGCTACACAGCAGTTTAATACCAGGGGTTCAAACCACTAGTGACTCTCAGCATTTATTGTTTTTAAGTTTCTTTGAACAATTGTTTATAAAGTAAATCCACTTCCACATCCATCATCTATCTTCCTCCTCTCTTCAGACCACCTCAGGAGAAGACATGCGAGATTTCACCAAAGTCTTAAAAAACAAGTTCCGCTCGAAGAAGTATTTCGCGAAGCACCCTCGCCTGGGATACCTGCCCGTCCAGACGGTCCTAGAAGGAGACAACATGGAAACGTAAGTATCTTGAAGGAGAATAAAATGCTTCTGTATGCAGGTAATATCTGCAGTTGCAATTGTTTCAATTTGACTGTCTTCAGGCTCTGGTTTTCTGCCACCTCCAATCATTAACTTTCTTCATCCCGGAGAATTTTTCCAGCCTTCACACAATGATGTTATTCATGTTGCAGGGTTTGAAAAACTATCAAGAAGTGAGAGGAGTGATAAATAAACTTTTTTTTTTTTCATTTCTGCAGATGTATGCATGCATAGAAGCTTGTTTCTTCCACTGAATAAAAAATAAAAAAGATAATTGCTTTTGATCTCACAATTCTTACTTCTTTTCTCAGAATTCCAAGAAATAAACTTGCAAAATTGCAATTGCGAGAAATAAAGTCAGAACTGTGAGATAAAAGTTGCCTTTTGTTTTTTTTTATTCAGTGGTGGAAACAAGCTTCCATATGAATGACTTGAAATTGATTGCATGTAATGTTGCATTCCATTTCAAGTCAAATGGGAAATACTTCTACTTGATATCTCTGATGTAAAGATGTGAAATTGAAGTGAAATGCCAAGGCTTCCATGTTTATATTTAAAACCTGAGGCATCATTATTTGCATTGTTATAAACACTTTCAAGCCTTTGCTAAACATGTTTTTATTATATAGTATGTAAGAAATAATTTGCTTCAAAATAACTGTTGCCTTTCTTTGGTGACATGCAACGCCTTCTCAGGGAAGATGGCCATTTAATTTCTTCCAGACTATAAGTTGTAAGTCCAACATCAAATAGCTTTTCCACGCAGTAGGTTTGAAATTCCGACTTTCTGAATTGAATGATACGCCACATTAGCATCAAACGAGCCTCAGACACTGCACCCTGTGTCTGCTCAGAGCTGATGTTCAGATATTGTTGACACTCGTTTCAAAGTGCAGATTTCCTGTCTGTACAGAAATGTTGATATATCTTGAAATATCTCTCTATCACTGGAATAATATCTGTCATCTAGATTTAAGCTCTGTTCCAAAACCTTTGCCCAAAAAATTTGCTATACTGTAAATGTGATGTGCTTAATTTGAGCGCACATTAAGGCAGCATCATAACTCACATAAAACTTCATAAGTGATTGCTTCTGAATGCTATGAACAAATATACGTGCCACCTATATCTCATCTCTCAATTTCGATCGAGTATGAATTTAGCATGTTGCTAAGCTCACAATTCCTAGTGTATGGCATAGTTAGTTTAACAACATGCTAATAAATACACAGTATAATGTTGTTGTCAAGTAGAAACCTTGTATCTCCATATTTTATCTTTTTTTCATAAATCATTACTATTGGTCACCCTTAACATCTGTCTGTGGGTTTTGCAAACTAATTAAAGGTATTAAAAAGTACTTGTAACTAAACCTCGTAACTTGAAACTCGTGGCTTGATTTT
The DNA here is from genome assembly GCF_024489055.1 of Chanodichthys erythropterus. Classification (NCBI taxonomy): domain Eukaryota; kingdom Metazoa; phylum Chordata; class Actinopteri; order Cypriniformes; family Xenocyprididae; genus Chanodichthys; species Chanodichthys erythropterus. The sequence continues at coordinate 8,260,103 of NC_090240.1, read as the reverse complement.
GGTAAAATGTTAATATTTCAGTGGTCCACTTTAATGACTTAATGATTACATATGTATGAGTATGTGTGTGTATATATATATATATATATATATATATATATATATATATATATATATATATATTAGTGCTGGGCAACGATTAAATATTTTAATCGCGATTATTCACATGATTTTTCTGCGATTAATCGCAGCATGCACAAAATTCAATAATGAAATCAAAAGTAGTGTATAGCGTAATTTTATTCTTTCAAAGTACTGCTGTATGAACAAAAGTGCAATAGAGAATACGAACCGACGTCACACCTCGTTGCATGCCGGGGCGGCGTCGCCATTTTGACAGGATCGCCCTCTATTACTCGTACTGAAATTAATATGGATTCTTGCTTACCTTTTGTTTTGTTTCTGCCATTAAGTGGAACGTTAACATTTTTAATGGTATCGTTTGCATGGAATAGAAGCTATTTTATCGCATCGCATGATCATTTTATTTATTTTTTCACTGAAGTTTTGTAGGATTTCGTTTACAGTGTTGATCTGTTTACCGTGTCGCACGCTGGGTGCTCACTGCTGCTTCAGCCATCGTATGAATATCATCGTATGAATATCCAAATAAATCTATGTAATTAACACACTGAGAAAAGTCGATTCATTTATTTGTTGGAAACGTTTAAATGATGCTTAACCGAGCATATTGAGTAGGCCTACAATTGTTGTCATTGTAATTCCCCTTTTCCATGATCACAGATGAGGAGAATCAGAGATTATGGGTCAAATTCAGCGGACAGACGGACACGAACACACTGTATTTTTATATTTATTTTAACAAATGACAACCACACTAAGCTACCTTTATAAAACCGTTATGAAGAAAATTTATAAAATGGTTACATTCTAAGTGATACTGAAAGTTTATATTTTGGTCTCATCTGTTTTTCTGCATGTGCTTTATTTGTAAATAGAATTTGGTCTCTTTAATATCAGTCGAAGTGCATTAAGCGTTTTCTTGAGATGACATGAGAGGAAACCGTTTAAGATATAAACGTGCTGCATTCATATTTTGGGCTCATTTGCGTATCTCCACACAGTATGCTTTAATAAACATGTACAGAAATGTTGGTCACATGAAGCGTTTTTCTTGTTAAGCATATGAATGTCCTCGTCAAGTTCTGCTAATTCACGAGTGCAGTGAGAGTCAGACTCGCAAAGGTAATGTTAATTATTAAACCAAACGAAATCAAAACATTCAAAAACACTTAGCAATGTGATTCTTTTATTGAGTGATAAGCAGTGGGTACCTTTTTCCATTTTTCTGTCCGCACCAGATATTTTCTTTTTCGCGCTGTAGCTCTCTTAGGCACACAAGAAGTGCTTTCATTGGTTGAGACGCGTGATGACGCTCATCCCAAGCAGCCAGTAGCCTATTGATAAATATCCCACCCCTCCTGTGACCCATGGTTTGTGTTGTATTCGGTTGTAGTCTATCTATGTGTATTCAAACGCAGTGAGCAACGGACTTTCAAAATAAAAAGTACGTTAACGCGCGATAAACTAATTGTCGGCGTTAATTAATTAATGCGTTAACGCGATAAAAACGCGTTAACTTGCCCAGCCCTAATATATATATATATATATATATATACTAGGAGTGTAACAGTACATGTATTTGTCCCGAACCAACACGCTATAGAATATCTCATGTAGCATTGCATTTACTTCAGGCAAGTCATTAAGTGTCCACAGCATCTTAGTTCACTAGAGAAATGAACTCTAGAGGAGAATTTCACTAAATATATGCATTATATTAGCTTGTATATTCATTATTTTTACCTTTACTTTACCTGTTAGTAATGTCTTAATTATTTCATATGTGTTTAAATAAATTTGTCATGAAATCAAGTTATGATATTAACTGTGTAAAGGATTAATTAAAAAATGAGTTGGAGTAGAAAAATAATTGAAAAATAGTTTTATAATTAGATTTAGAAGTTAATGCAAAACCAAACCGTCATGTTTGTGTACCGTTGCACCTCTAATATATATATATACACTATACCTTTGTGGCAAAGATGTCTGTCATATTAGATGGATTTTTCCACTGAATTTGTCGCAATGCATTTTCTGCTAAAGATACATGTGATGCTGTCTTAGAATCTGAACAAAAGAAGGTATCTTGGAAGGCAGCACGATTATGCAGCCTGTCTTTTGGAACAGCCTCTGCTTTGGGAACGAGCCTACTGCATGATGTCTTAAAATGCCACCCTAGGCTGTTCAGTGTTTTTGGAACAGAGCCTAAGTGTGGCCAATTTATGAAAATAGAGAGTTATGCAGTTCCCACTTCTGCCTTATCTCCATACCACCGTTGATTAAGGCACTTCTGGTTTTCCAGTGGGACCATTTCATGAATTTGTGTCAGAAAGAGCTTCTGCTAAATGACAGGGAACTGTAGATGACCCATTTCTTCAGTTGGTGCTGATTATAAATCCCCATAAGCAGAGCCGAAATGACTGCTTGCATCGCACAGGCTTCCTGTCGCTTCACGTTAGCATGACATTCAGCCGATCTGAGCACGCTGTGATATCAGACCGTTATATGTAATGTTTGATTTTCAGGTTTCTGAACAGACATGCTGCGGTGTGCAACAGCACGAGTTGACTCCATCGCCACGTGTCAGATTTAACAAAGAGTGATGACCATGGTGGAAATATATTCCATGTGGTTTCCAAGAGGAAAATGAAAGCGTGCAGTGTTTGGTTTTCTTGAAATTCAGAAGCGCCAGGGGATATTGACCGACTTTTATTAGAGAGCTCGTGTTTGTTGACTCTGTCAGCACTAATTTACAGAATCCCTCATTACTTTGAGTCCAGCACTCTGTACATAGTGATACAGCAAACCAGCCATTTAACAGTCTAGATAACTGGATCGTTTTATTTTTGACATGGCTCATATTTCTCCCTCTTCAGCCACATTTTCTTTCACCCTCAAAGTCAACATGAATCGTAATGGATTCATTTTTACTTTATCAATACATTTTCCTGGTCAAACATATCATCAGTGCACAATTTTCCAAAGGGGAACAAAAAGTAAAATTAACATCACATGGTTAAAACATTTTTTGGTCACACTTTAGGTTAGGGTCCAATTCACACTATTTTCTGACTATTAACTATGACTTTTGCCTCAATAAACTCATAATTACTGCTTATTATTAGTTAGTAAGGTAATTAAATGTAGGTATTGGATTAAGGGATGTAGAATATGGTCATGCAGAATAAGGCATTAATATCTGATTTATAAGTACTAATAAACAGCCAATATCCTCATAATATGCATAATAAGCAACTAGTTAATAGTGGGAATTGGACCCTAAACTAAAGTGTTACCCTTTTTTTTTTTAAGTCACCATGAATTTCAAATTGACAGTTCTTATTTTTACTTACTAAAATCTTGCTATTAGTTTACACAGTTTTGTAATGTTGGTTAACATGAATGTAATAAAAATTAAAGCAATAATAGTAAATAATGATAGATTAGTACTAGAAGTATTGTCGAGATTTTGAGATCCAGTCAATTCCTATCATATGAAAACCCTGTCCTCAGAAGTATGACACATTACTGAAGTTAAATGAGCCATGAATGCCATTTTAGGTTTGCTTTTGCTCTAACAACTTTTACACACTATTGAAATTATATAAAAAGACACTTTTCTTGCCTTGACTGACCTTCTTACAAAAAAAGGAAAGGGTTTGTAAGTCACTCTGTCATTGTGTCTGAGAGTCTCACTTAGACCTCTTGACTCCACATTAATTGTGAAAAAGGACAAAATGCCTCAATCTTGCAGTGTGATGGAGTGGATATGGTTATGGATATAGATATGCCCCTGCTCTACGATTTTTATAAAAAAGGCAAACATGTACCGATCTAACCTTGAATTTCTCATCTTGCAATTATCGTCTCATCTGCTATATGGTCCCCTTTAAAAGAAAAATATGACACTTTTCATCATCTCCAAAAGAAACTATAGTTCACTGGGGTCTCCAGCAAATTAAACTTGTCCCTGTCGAGTCAGAGCAGAGCGTTTGATCTTCTGTGCTTTGCGCTATGTGCGATTAACAGCAAGTTTCACTTTAAAAGATGCTGAAATGGAATTAAAATAAATGAAAGATTAAATATTGGGTTGGAAATCTGATCATAGTTTTGAGGCCAAGCTTTGCTCAGTGTGTGCGCAGAGGAGATGCGATTGATGCTCACAAGATGCGTTATTTAAGGGATCATCATTTACTCACCTGTATGACTTTTTCATGCAAGTCAAAACTAGGACTCCTCTTTTCCATACAATGGAAGCATAGAGTGACCATGACCATAAAGGTATAATTTTTATTCATTGCTCCCTCTCACTCATATATTAGATCCCAAGTCTGTTAAAGTTATATAATATTAATAATGTGCTTTTTGGAGTTTGATGGCATCCTCTTCACTTTCATTGTGTAGAGAAGAGAAGCCTGGATATTCTTTGAAATGTCTTCTTTTAAGAAGTCATTCATGTTTGAAATGACATGACAGAGAGTAAATGATGGTGAAACTTCATTTTTGAGTAACACATTACTAAACATTCTATGAATCCAGAATTGCAGAAATCTCAATAATCTGCGCTGCCCCCTACAGTAATGGAGGAGTATTTCAGCCAGGACACATCCACATCTTTAGCCGTGTTTTCACTGCAGGAACTTTCTCCAGGAACTAGGGGATTTGGGGTGGTATTCGGTGTGTTTCGACCGCAGGAACCAGTGTCTAAATGTTCCAGTAAAAATTTCCCTCTCAGAAAGTCCCTGCTCACGAGGTAGTACTTTTTCAAAGTTCAGGAACTTTCGGGGGTGGTTGAGTTCACGCAGCATTTTGATTGGTTGACTCCACGCACCATTATTTAACCCTGTTGCGGTGCATGCAGTAAGAGCGGAGGATGAAATCCAGCAGGAACTGGAAAGTCGCACATAGCCCTCCGTCAGTCCTACGCTGGATTAATTTGCCTAATCTACATGCTGTTTTAGACCACGATAGAAATGCAGACAGCAACAGGTCTGGGGAAAAAAAGTTCCTGGGAAAAATTCTGGGTAATTTCAGTGGAAGCGCGGCTTTTGTTGTCTGGACATTGTGTGACCTCTGACCTTAAAAAATCTGTTCCTTCCTCCCCCCACTCCCCCTCCTTCCCCCTTGTTCTTGTTTTTCTTTTTCCCTCCTGCAGTCCGGTCACTCTCATCAGCATGTGTCCGGAGCAGTATGAGTGAGTATCTGCAGTCAGCCATCAGTACAGCATGCTGCTCACATCAATGCACGCACGGAATGGCAGATCCACCTGCACGTCCCCCTCCACCCCCTTTTGTTTTTTAGAACTTTTTTTTTTTTTTTTGTCTAACCTTCTTCCTCAGTTTGTCCATCCCAGTAACACATGGCCTTCGCTGTAGATCAGCAGACACATTTAATTTTTAGAACCATGTTTGTCGTTGATGTATTTTTGAGTGTGTTTTTGTTTATGCTTTTGTTTTTGTTTGTAGGCTGTCTCCATCTCCACAACTCCCTCATGATGACACTCACTCACAGATAGGGAAGTACGCCAGCAGGTCAGTATATCTCACAGTACACAAAACCACACTGATGTCATGCTGCGTCCCTGTCATTTTAGAAGTACCGTACTTACAGATGTCTGTATAGTGAAAACTAGGGCTGTCAGTCATTTAAATATCAAATAATCAAATTAATTTAAAGGTGCCATTGAATGTTTTTTTTTACAGTATAAGTCTAAGGTGTCCCCTGAATGTGTCTGTGAAGTTTCAGCTCAAAATACCCCATAGATTTTTTTTTTTTTTATTAATTTTTTTAACTGCCTTATAACTGGGGCATAATTAGAAATGTGCCGATTCAGGTTGAGGTCCCGGAGCTCGCACTTGCCTTAAACAGTGCATAAACAAGGTTTACACAGCTAATATAACCCTCAAAATGGATCTTTACACAGTGTTCATCATGCATACTGTATGAATGCTTCAGATTATGTGAGTATTGTATACTGTTATATTGTTTACATTTTATTCTGAATGAATCTGAGGCTATTCTCCGTGGCTAACGGCTAATGCTACACTGTTGGAGAGATTTATAAAGAATGAAGTTGTGTTTATGAATTATACAGACTGCAAGTGTTAATAATGAAAATAGCGACGGCTCTTGTCTCCGTGAATACAGTAATAAACGATGGTAACTTTAACCACATTAAACAGTACATTAGCAACATGCTAACGAAACATTTAGAAAGACAATTTACAAATATCACTAAAAATATCATGTTATCATGGAACATGTCAGTTATTATTGCTCCATCTGCCATTTTTCGCTATTGTCCTTGCTTGCTTACCTAGTCTGATGATTCAGCTGTGCACATCCAGACGTTCTGCCCTTGTCTAATGCCTTTCATAATGTTGGGAACATGGGCTGGCATATGCAAATATTGGGGGTGTACACCTCGACTGTTACGTAAAAGTCGTTGTTATGTTGAGATTCGCCTGTTCTTCGGAGGTCTTTTAAACAAATGAGATTTATATAAGGAGGAGGAAACAATGGAGTTTGAGACTCACTGTATGTCATTTCCATGTACTGAACTTGTTATTTGACTAGATAAATTCAATTTTTAATTCTAGGGCACCTTTAATGTATGTAGCATAGTATGTCATTTGCTGTGAAAAACGGGTTACACTTTAGTGACGTTGTTAGTGTAATTACACAAAAAAGCACATGTGGAATATTAATTAACTACATGTGCTTACTATAGCAGGGGTGTACAAAGAAATGAAAGAAAAGTGAATCACACCTGTTGCACAATTGAACTTTCGCCGGTAGTTTGATTGACAAGCGATCAAACCAATCATAACACAAATCCGCCATTTTGTCCTTCAAAGCAGTCAGGAGTTAGATGATTAACCTCAGTGTACTTAAAGGGATAGTTCACCCAAAAATGAAAATTTGATGTTTATCTGCTTACCCCCAGGGCATCCAAGATTTTCTTCAGTCGAACGCAAATTATGATTTTTAACTGCAACCGCTGCCGTCTGTAAGTCAAATAATAGCAGTGATTGGGAACTTGAACAATAAGAGTCGAAAAAACTTCCATAGACAAATCAAAATTAAAACCTGCGGCTCGTGACGGCACATTAATGTCTTAAGACACGAAACGATCGGTTTGTGCGAGAAACCGAACAGTATTTATGTAATTTTTTACCTCTAATACACCACTATGTCCAACTTCGTTCAGCTTCCGGCTAGTGAGGTCGGATCGCGCTCTGACAACGGAAGTGATGTGTCGCGCTCATTGAAGTATATGGGCGAGACATCACTTCCGTCAACAGAACGCGTTTTTTGACCTCACTAACAGGAAGCTGAACGAAGTTGGACATAGTGGTGTATTAGAGGTAAAAATTATATAAATAATGTTCGGTTTCTCGCACAAACCGATCGTTTCGTCTCTTAGGACATTAATATGTCGTCACGAGCCGCAGGTTTTAATTTTGATTTGTCTAAGCAAGTTTTATGTACCGTTATAGTTGAAGTTCCCATCCACTGCTATTATTTGACTGACAGAGGGCAGCGGTTGCAGTTAAAAACATAATTTGCGTTCGACTGAAGAAAAAAAGTCACCTACATCTTGGATGCACTGGGGGTAAGCAGATAAACATCAAATATTCATTTTTGGGTGAACTATCCCTTTAAACTTGAAAAATTGTGTATATTGACGTCTTTCCGTGTTTAAAACAACATTCTTTCTCATGTTCATTCATGTTTATTCGATGCTATAAATTAACTAGTGGGAAGAGATGATTGGTTCATGAGCCTCTTGAGCTGAGGCGCTACAACAATCTGTCATGACACATTAAAGAGCCAAAAAACAGCTTTTATTGTTCGAATTTCTTAAAAAAATACACAGTTTGAAAGCTGGGACTTTGTTTAATATCATAAGTAACCTGCTCTATCTTGTTTGTCGACGTGTTGTCAGTCCTCTTTGCTCTGCAATGTATTTTTCACTCTGTGTGGCATGACAGCGCCACGGCTTGTCAGACAAAGCGACAGTAACTAAGGGGGGGCGGGTCTTTGCGAAGGGTCAATTGCTACTTCGCTTAAAAAACAGCATTTTATTTTCGGTGTAAACTCTAAAAGTAAATCAATCCAAAACAAATGTTTAATGGCAAACATGTTATAGATTAACCTGTTGATACATTGAATTAGTTGTTTTCCCACAAAAGTGTTTTATTCAGTGTAGTGAAGCATCCATTCAAAAAAAAAAAAAAAAATTCGGCCTCTGCTCTCCGTGTCTGCATACCGCAGCATTACGTTATTATGACGTAACTAATATTAGTCCAATTTTTTTGTACTATTAGCAATTAATAATAAATTATTGAATTGACAATGACTAAAGTAATAATATTTTTTGTAATTTCTGAATACTTAGCATTAGTAATTCCAGTACTTCCATCATGACATGAAGGCAGCATGAGATCAGCTGTCCTCGTGCTGTTACAATGCATCACCGGAGGGTCAGAAATATGAAAGCGGTGACAGATGAGCAGTATAAATGCACACATGCCCGTTAGACCTCTGGCTCTCTGCCAAAGCCAATTTAATCTGGTGCCACATAGAGTATATTAGGCGCGTATCAATTCGATTTACACCTGCTCAAAGAAAAAAAGAAAAAACATACCACGCATGCACAAACGCATCAACTGCCTCCAGTGCTGACCTTCTACCCATAAAGACTCGAAAATGGATTTTCACCGTCAGCTAGATTCTCTCAATGTCACTATCACACACACAGGCAGTTATTATGGGATTGTGAATATAGACTACGACTGAAGCCTCTATCCCATTATAGGAACTCAATGAGACTGTAATCCATCGGGACAAGTCTTCAGTCCTGAGAGTGTGCGTGTGTGAAAGTAAAGCTCTTTACTCTAGCACTGTCTCCAATCCATTATTCAGAATTTGGGGGCACATCTTGAGTTTACAGTTTTATATTCTCATTGATCACTCAGTACATAAATAAACATTCTCATCCATGGTGGAGCCTTGGAAGTACACAAATCCATACCCTGCATCCTTTTAATGCTATTAAACACTGTAATACTGTCAGGTTGGTCTCATATTGGTCTCGATCTCTTTTCGTTCAGGTTGGCCCAGATGGAGCGCTCCAACGGCTCTCTGCCCACCGACAGCAGCTCGGCCACTGGAAGCATGTGAGTCTCCAAATATACACAGTGTCTTTATCCTGAGTTTTTGTTTTGTTTTTTGTGTTTTTTTTGTTTTGTTTTGTTTTTCATTTCGAGGCTATGTTTGAACTGAATACATTGGTGAAATTCTGGTGAATCAGCTTAAGGAATTGGGAAAAGTTGTCTTTTATGTCACGCATGAATCTGTAACATATAGTCATAATGTTACAAACGTTCAAGGTTAGGATGTGCTGAGAAGAATGTGAGTTAATCTGTCAATATTAAATTAGTAATTAAATAATTATAATAAAATGTGATTTAAAAAAATATATAATGAAATAAATACATTTAAATGAATACTTCAGCTATTAAATTAAACGAGTTATTCAAATGAAAATAAACTATGGTAGCATTTACATGTTTGCTTAACACCTTGTTTCTGTTGTTTAGATTAATATTTGCTGTGATCAAGGATTTAATCTAATGTTTATTTCCATTTGTGACCAATCATGGAAAGTAGGGACACAAGTCGGTTCTGGGGCATTTTGAGTTATTCACAGATTCTGAAAGTGTAGTCTCCAAGCTTTCCAACGATGTGTAACACATGGAAATCTGATAATATTTGGAGAAGTTGTGGCCATTTGAAGGTAGGCACTCAAAAAAGCTCTAAAGAGAGAAAATGCCTCTAAAACTTGTGCAGTTCTCGCCTGTTCTCACCTGCTGGGAGTGACAATAGGGCTCATTTACATCTCATTTAGATAAGCCATACCCCTGTAAAGCTGCATGGTTGCATAGCAACGACAGATGCAACGGGAAAAATCGGAATGCATACTATTAATAATAAAGGATAATGTGCATTGTAAATGTCAGTAATTTATCTTTTAATTTATCTTTCCTGGTTTAGACCTCAGTTAGTGGTTAGACCTGGTTTGAGTCCGTCTAGGATTAAAGGATTAAAAAAATCCTTTACATTAAACTCTTCATACTTTTACTCTTGACTTAATAGCACACATTTTACGGCTACGGATACTTTATACTTTTACGTAAGTAGGAATTTAATCTGATACATTTACTATTACGCTATTTCGCTATTAGTAAATCCTTGTTAAGAATATTAAGTAGCACTTTCTCCACCACGGGTTAAAATTATTAGCATCACATTCAATTCAAAAATGCTAACAGGCAGGTTTACGTGGGCTAAGTCATTCACATCAGTCACTTCAAGCAATTTAAGCGTTATTCAAATTAATAGCAGATGCTAACATTACCATCTAAAAGCACGTTATAGTAATTAAATTAAAACAGTCCTGAGCTAGCTAATAACAATAGACACATGAGAAAACGTGTATGTGTTCTTAGAATGAACACAAGACGACAAACTTTGATGTTTATGGAAACTCACCCCATAAGAAACAGAAAAGTATTCTTGCAGATCTCGTTGCCTCCAATGAAATAAGTCGTTCGGGCACACTTTCTCTTTGTCGGGGTCTTCTTCGTGGATGTAACTGTCCATTTGCCTCTAAATGTCCAATAATTCGCCACTTTTTTCCGCAAAAAGTAGCCACGCTTCCCTTGGAGGGCGGGGGCAATAACAAAAGAAACAAAAGCCGGCGTATCCGATTCCAGTAAGGAAATACACACAGACAATGACACGCCCCTACTGCGAGATAGAATCTCAGAAAAACTAGCCGATTTCAAACTTAAAATGTACGCTTTTAAATATACCGATTGTAACACAGTTCGTAAATGGGAAGAAGGAGGCGGGAACTGGCGAACATTCAACGTAACTTTAATTCAAAATAAACAAAGAACAAAACGAAAGTAATGCCGGCAGACCCTCGCGGACGTCTGCCGGCCACACAAACATAATAAAACATAAAATAAAGTCCAGGCCTGGTCCTCTCTCGTCCTCCACGGTCGTCCTCCCGGAGCTCCTCCATGAGGGAATCAAGGCCGGTGCGCCTCCCAGGTGATGCTTGTTATCACTTGCGTCACCGGCCTCGCGCCGTTCCCTCACGGCTCTCGCCCGCCCTGGTCGCCACACCGATACTGCTATCTCAAACACGCAGAGGCTTCTTCGTGATCTCAACTAACAGATTCTGTAAAAAAAAAAAAGAAAATCACAAATTTTGGAAAAAAAAAAAACACTTCTTTCTCATTTTGCGCGAATGTTGTGCTGCCGACTTGTGTCCCTGGTTTCCGTGACGGGTCACATTTTTATTTTGTATTGCATTTGTTTGTTATTAGAATAACAGTTGTCGCAAGAGGGAGCTATTTGTTATTTGAATTGCTCATTATATCTATTGCGCTTAAAGGGATAGTTCACCCAAAAGTTAAAATGATTCCATGATTTACTCACCCTCAAGCCATCCTAGGTGTATATGATTATCTTCTTTCAGACAAACACAATCAGAGTTATATTAAAAAATATCCTGGCTTTTCCAAGCTTTATAATGGCATTGAATAGTGTCTGAGATTTTGAAGCCCAAAAAACACATCCATCTATCATCCATCCATTTAAATCCATATTTAAAACTTTATAAACTATAATCAATTCCTTCTGGCAACAGCCGTCTGCTTGTTCATGAGAGAGTTGAGTTCTGGCAGAAGAGTGACCTCTGACCCATATCATAATCCTCAACATTTTTCCTTAACTTCTTGTTTTAGACTTCTAATTTGTGACTGGTGTTTTGTTTTGCTGAATCTTCTGTGCTTCTTTATCAATTCTCACCTAAGCTTATGCTACGCCTACTTCATACATCATTAATTTTTGGGTGGAATATTCCTTTAAATACCGAACTGTCTTGCTGTAGTTTTGACACATTCGTGCGCGATAGGTTTTTGTTTGCTAATTATAAATGCGTGGGAATAAGTTGGAAAGAAGGAGCGTTTTACAGAGCAGTTTAACTGGTTTCATGTGCGAATTAGGAGATTGTCCCCTGCAGTCTGACTTTCCACAGTAATGACCCATATAAATGCAGACATCTATTTGCTTTGGTGCAAGTGGAGTCTGAATCAGATCCTTCAGGTCTCAGTGCTGACAGAGATTCAAAAAGAGAGACCAAGAGATATGGAGAGATAGTGTTATAGAGAAAGATGAGTATAAAGTAGACTCCTATTCAAACAGTGAGTCTGTGAAATGTGAGTCAAGGTTTCTCAGTTTCTTACCCTCTCTCTTGAACTTTAAATTAGACAAGCTAAATTTGCTGCTGTACCTTTAAGACATTTGTATGTAAATGACCTCTGCTATGATTGGTCGAGTTTTTAGTCGATTCACATGTGATGAGGATGTAATAATACATATAGACAACATGTGTTGTATCGTGTTTTATCTGATTCACACACAAATGACTCTTGTTGTTTTAATAAATCACTCAAAAAGTCTCAATAATTTGCAACTAATCAGTTTAAATCGGTGTCACTGAATCCTTCAGACAGAATAACATCTGACTCACTCAGACAATGTGTAGTTCGAGACATTCACAAAAGAGTTTTGTCTAAAAAAATTATTTTAATAAAACAATGGTGGTTATACCAAAAAAACACTGATTTCTGAATGAGAGTTTTACAGTTTAGTCTCAATACATGGTCTTTGTGTACCGAGGGGGAGTCTATTTCAAAAAAGGCACAAAGACGTCCTGTTTTCCATCATCTGACCCCTGTAAGGTTGAGAACAGTGAGGGACTCTGATGTTTCTTTTCTCTGTGTGATGAAAGAAATGAAAAGAATGAACAGAAATAGATGGACGGAGGGCAGCGGTGAGAGGAATCAGACGCGCTGCTGATTTTTATCAAAGAAATGAACTTCCACTAGCGTTCCACATGCACACACATTCATTCACTCTCACATACTGTATGTACGCATGGCTTCATGATGCTCGTGACTTCTGTACTCTTTATGAGATTGTTTTAAAGGAAACTTATTACTATAAGTATAAATGCAGTGACAGAAGCAGTGTAGGATGCTTGGAATCTAGTTCACAAAAGCCTTGCAGCTCTGGATGGTCACACACACACACACACACACACACACACACACACACACACACACACACACACACACACACACACACACACACACACACACACACACAGACACACACACAGACACACACACAGACACACACACAGACACACACACAGACACACACAGAGACACACACAGACACAGACACACACAGACACACACAGACACACAATCACATTCACACACACACACACACACATGCATACCTGGTTGTGAAACCAGGCCTTTATGTATCATTTTACTAGGAATCGGGTTTATTTATTATTTTAAAGATTGATGTTTGAATTAGCTTTTATTTTTAGATTTTCAGTTTTCATTTTCATTTTAATGTAAGTTTTAGAAATTTTACGCTTTTGTCATTTTTATTATTTTGTTTTATTTATGCTTTATTTAAAATCATGAAAATTATTTTAATTAAAATTTTAATTTTAAAGGCTACAATTATATTTTATCAAAAGATAAGGATGTACAAAGTGAAAAATGGATATACATTTTGAGATTTGCTTAAGATGTTATTAGATTAAAGTGTTTTTTTAATATTAAGGAACTTTAAGTCAGTGTTACATTTTGTAGATCTAAATGTGAAAATAGGATAAACCAGTATAGTTAAATATCCAATATCAACCGATACATATTAAAAGATACATTTAAAAATCTGTAATTTCTGCCAATGTATCATGTGCATGTGTTCATTTTAGCCTTGAAGATGTCTCCAAAGGAAGTTTTGTCAGATTTAGCGCAATTCTGGGGATAAATTTAAATCCAAAGTGTAGTTAAGTAATCCAACCCCCACAAACACACTCATTTAACTCTTTCCCCACCAGTGTTTTTTAATTTAATTTAATTTTTTTATAAAGTTTCCAGCCAACACCAGCATATTTTTATATATATATATATATATATATATATAAATATATATATATATATATATATATATATATATATATATATATATATAGTATATAGAGAGAGAGAGAGAGAGAGAGAGATAGAGATAGAGATAGAGATAGAGATAGATAGATAGATAGATTAGTTAGGAACTTTTTATTAATATTCTGTTGAACGATTGATAATTGCATTAGATTACATTCTTCTGTCACTTGTTTCTGCTTCTTCTTCACTTGTGTTTTGATCTGGAGATTCTGTATTATTTCAGAAGATGTGTAATAGTGGCCCTTACCATATAACAGGGAAAAATCAGATTGCCGGAAAAACTCGTCAATGGTGGGGAAAGAGTTAATGAGGGCGATTATCGCTCAAAGCCGATGATAGACGTCCTGACTTGTAATGAGCAATCATCCTCCTGTTCCTCAAACTCTACCTGCAGGTTTGTCCTGTCAGAACACGTTTCCCATTGAGTGTGTGTGTGTGTGGTTGCACACAGTTTCATCAGCATTGCAACTATGACGTTAATGAAGATTGTCAGATGGTGGTCAGTTTTACCAGGACGGGAAAAAATGAATCTATTGTGACTTTACCGCTGTGTAAATAGCGAGTTTCTGTTCGCTGACAGTTTGTAAAGTGGTGTTAAAATAATCTTATTAGCATCCCTCATAAATCTAATTACTTCTGCTGTCTCTTTCTCTTCCCTGTCTCTCTTTCTGTGTTTTTCTTCAGATCGCTCTAAGTAGATGGAACTAATTCCATTCCTCCTGGTGTCCCGCTAACACCTTGTTTATCTCTGTACCTAATGCATTAGCACACTCTTCAACATCATATATTTGCTTGCGTGTGTGTGTGTCTGAGATGTAGAGAGAGAAGTGAGTGTGTTTTCATTACAATGTTTGTGATGGATTGGTGTGTAATGGCATTATTTGTCGGGTTTAATTGAGTGCAGGAGGGAAGATTTCCCACTTGAAAATGCCATTAAACTCACTTGCTTGGTTTTATTGTTATTATTATTATTTATTTAATTTGGGGGCTTTTGCCTCATTCTTATTCTACAGCTGTTCTAGAATTTGACGAGAAATAATCATTGGTAAAGAGAGGGAATGGGATCAGGGCTGGATTCAAACCATATGTTCATGTGTACTGACCACTGCACCATGTCAACATTGCTTCCTTTTTTGGTCTACTCTGCTCTGATTGGTCAGATAGCCCAGTCTGTTGTGATTTGTCAACCGCTTACAGCGTGTGAGGAAAACCAAACGGCCATTACCATATCTGAATTTGATAGACAGTGATACGAACAGTAACAATAGTGCCGGTTTTACTCTATCAATTCGAGTCCTCATCCTTTTGAAGTGCATCAAAGAGGATTTCCTGTGGTAACGCCGAACAGCATTTTTCGTGACGTCAATAAAAAAACAAAAACTCTTAGACGTTGTTCATAGGCAGCCAATGAAAACCATAGGCTGGCATTATGCAAATTTGTTACTAGGCCTGTCGCGATAGTCGTTATATCCACTTATATGGACATGACCTCGATAATTTTTTGGTGACGCAATATATTGCCCATTATGTTTATACAAAAACAAATGTCACCGACATTTTGCCAATCATGCTGCCTCTGTCATTTCGTCAGCTGTCCGAGGCGAAAGCGGGGCTCAGGCAGCTCCTTCATACAGAGCTGATATCGACAGGCGGAAAAATGCGCCATTCGAGTCGTTATAGTGTTTTCTTGACATCTACAGACAGACAGTTTGGAAGAATAAGTGCAAATACACTCAGTTTCCGCAATCCACTGGTGCAAATGACAACGTGAAATGGTGCACGCTCACAGCTAGTTTCACACAGGACATGGCAGTCGCGAGCGTTTTTGCATTCCACTGTGCCGTTTTTCCATGGAAGCATGTTTGTTTGACTGTTGGGCTTGCGTCTTTGAAATATGAACTTAAATGTGCTTTTACTAAACTATCTCTGTATTTAAAAATTGTATTTAGTTGCCACTTATAGTACACTTGATCCCATACTGTGCTACAAGTGGTAACTAAATACATTTTTAAATACAGAGATAGTATATTAAAAGCACATTTTAGTTCATATTCATGGTGTCTCAAAATAGCACAGTTGAGTACACTTAGATGTTCTTAAAATTATTTTAAGTACTAAAGAAGATTTTTTTAGTATATTAAGTACAAAATTAGTGTGCGAAAATAGAGCACTTTAAAGGATTAGTCCACTTTCAAATAGAATTTTCTTGATAATTTACTCACCCCCATGTCATCCAAGATGTTCATGTCTTCCTTTCATCAGTTGAAAAGAAATTAAGGTTTTTTGATGAAAACATTCCAGGACTATTCTCCATAGTGGACTTTAATGGCCTCCAGACAGATGAAGTTCAAAATTACAATTACTGAAATGCTTTTATCAAAAACCTTAATTTCTTTTCGACTGAAAAAAGAAAGACATGAACATATTGGATAACATGGGGGTGAGTGAATTATCAGGAAAATTTTATTTGAAAGTGAACTAATCCTTTAAGTACATTATAGAAATGTACTTAAAAGGAATGAAATAAAGGAAATTATAGAAATGATTTTTTTTCACCTGGGTTGTCATTTGAAGGTGTGTAGGACTACTTGCATTATTATGCTCTTATATTATGATTATATATTCAGTGGTATAAAATGGTCTTAAAATGACAATAATGTTGCATATCGCAATTATTTCTGGTGCAATATATCACACAACAAAAGTAGTTAGACAGCCCTACTTGTTACAAACCTACATAGGTTTGAGCAGAAAGTAAGACTGGAATTACTGAGGACTCGTTTCTGGCAGTTCTGAATCGGTTCTTTCTTTTAGGAGACAATAACTTTATTTGTCATACTCTTTGATCATTGAAACTTTGCAGACCTTTTACATTCACACTGCATGAAAGGTAATATCCAAAAATGCATACTAAGAGCACTTAATCACTTAATTCTGACCAGAATTTTTAGGGGAAAGAGGAGAAACATGATCAGGATAATCGTTTTGAACCTGCATTTCCCACGAGCAGCACAGCTCAGCGTGTCTGGGCCACATGCACTAACCACAATGCCACAGTTCTGACCTCTGTTTTCTTTCTCATTCAGTTTCGTCCCTTCGCTTTCTTTATATGCATACTCATGTTAGCATTCTCATTTCCCATTCCTGTTGGCTCTGGGGTTTAGAGCTTATGAACTCTGTTTACACTCCAGCTGATCAATGCAGCCGATGCAGGATCACAGACACAAGCGGGACGTCTTCTTTACCCCTCCCTCTCTTCTCTCTCGTCTCGTCTCAGCCCTGCGGCGATATACAGCAGCTGCCTGATGTGAAATCTCATCTGCACAGAGAGAAGGGGAGCGTGCGATCGCTTTGTCTCCAATTTGTGCCTCTCTTTCCGTTCTCTCCCTCTGTCCTGTGGGAGATGTAGGCAGTGATGTGGTTTTCTGTCAGTGTCTTGTTCTTCAGACTCCTTTCCCGCTCTGATTGAACACTTTCCAGATCTGTCTCTCCTTGTTCCAGTGTAATAGAACAAATACAAAGCTTGTTTCGTTCCCGGTGCTTCCTTCAAACCTGTTCAAGTTCCTGTTTTGAGCTTTCTGAAGAGAGGATTCTCCTCTTGGGTCCATCTGTCTGGACAGTTAAATCTGCTATATCTCAGTACATTTAGGCAGGCTGAGCCTTTCTTTGTAGCTGATTTACAATTCACTGCTTTCTACAATACATACTGAGCAGTTCAAACTTCATTTGGCTAAATCTGTTGACTTGAAGTCATCCAGATTAGGGGGTTTAAGAATGATGACACAATATATTGTAAATAACATAAATAAATATAAGATAAAGTACACTCTAAAAAATGCTGGGTTAAAAACAACCCAAGTTGGGTTGAAAATGGACAAACCCAGCGATTGGGTTGTTTTAACCCAGCAGTTGGGTTAAATGTTTGCCCAACCTGCTGGGTAGTTTTACTTAACTCAACTATTGTTTAAAAAGTACAGTATTGCTTACTTAAAATGAACCCAAAATATCTTGAAAATTAACATTTATTAATATGTTTAATAAATGAACACTTTAATTTCATTTTAGATTCATTTTAAGTCATCCCTTATATAGTCATTTTCAAACAATAGTTGGGTTAAATAAAACTACCCAGCAGGTTGGGCAAACATTTAACCCAACAGTTGGGTTAAAACAACCCAATCGCGGGGTTTGTCCATTTTCAACCCAACTTGGGTTGTTTTTAACCCAGCATTTTTTAGAGTGTATAGTATTTTGACACACATGAATGTATATAGTCCATCCAAGTGTATTTATATAGAATAATTCTATATTTAAGGGCCATGTACATTGCATTCATTATTACTTATTTTTTTAAACTTCCAAAGGTAGTTGAAAACACATTCAACCAGATTGCTTTTGTAGTGTAGACGCTCATGTGGTCGAATGTGTTCAAACAGACACTAAAGACCATCTACTCTCCGTCTATTTACCTAACTCTAAACATTATAGGAAGAGCTCTAGCCAGACAGGATTTAAACTGTGTCGGCTGAAGACCCAAGTTTGGTTTGAAGATGAAAAACCTACCAAGCACAATGTTCTCTCATCATTCCTGATTTCAAACACACACTCACAGCGTTCAGCCGGTCTTGTGGCTGTCAGAGCAGAAACGAACGCTACTGCTCTCTTTGTGTTTTGAGCTTATTTTGTCCATTACATTGAAAGATCTGAAAAAGCCCATACATTTGCCTGCCCAGAGACTGATTAAAACACCAGGTGTGAATGGGATCTAATCCATTCACACTAATACCAGGTGGAAACAGGGCCAAAGATGTGCTAGCATTGTTTGAGGACATTTTATGTAATAAGAGTTAGTTGTAATTTTTGGGCTGGTCAGTCAGTGGAAACACATGATGCCTATCCTGAGAGATCAGTTTCAGTAGTAAAGGGAGTTGTGAAATGTTAGACAGATAGAGTGAGTAATGGGCCGATAACAAGAAGACAGCGAGTGATTCCGGCTCTGTCGCGCACTCTCTGTGACTTTGTTTTGCTAATGGAACTGCTGAGAGCCGCGCTCCTTTCGACAGCTCCTATTGACTTAAATTAGTCTCTTTTATTGTTTAGTTTTTCTCCAATTTTTTGTCTGAAAAAAAAAAACCCTTTGTGTGAAATGAGGAAGTGGGATTGGAAAGCCTAGAAGAATAGAAATAAAGAAAAGATTCATCGAGTGGCAGAAGCAAATTGGAAAGCTCAAACAAAATGAAAGTAGAAGAACATCCCTGAAAGAGAGACAATTGTTTCATAAGGAAAGAGAAACTTTGAAGTAACAAAAAAGTGAAGAAGAGTGTGTCTTGAGTGTCTGTGAAGAATATGGTGAACTTTATTCAAGTTTGTTCATTAATGACTAAGCATATGCACACATACACGTTCAAACACATATATATATAGACTAAACACGTAAATGAACGGCAAGAACGCATTAAAAGTCTTCTGTTTTCAGTTAAAATGGTGTCATTTAAGCGGCCCCTAAGTTAATAATTAATGATTTTTACAACGAAAGTTATTCAATCAAAAACTTACTTTAGCTCGATAATAACTTTTTCCTAGAGCTGCTGTAAAGAAAAAATAATCTCTTTCCATTAATTTTCCTATTATCACTGTGAAGCTACTTTGAAACAATCTCTATTGTAAAAAGAGCTATACAAATGATGACTTGACTAATGGGGTTTATTGAGGAAATATCACTATTACGTTTACACTGAAGAAGGGAACTTTTGACCAGTAAACAACCACCCAGAACACCCTAGCAACCATATATAAACTCTCTAAGGCCACTCAGAACACAATAGCAACATTGTACCAACCTCTCACAACACCCTACCATTGTGCACCAGTTTAAAGGCCAATTCACATTGAACCAGCAGACGCTGACCAAAGGCAGCAGACACGTTCATTGGGTTTTGTCTGATCAGTGTGTTACCCCTGTTTGTTTGTTGTCATTGGTCGGTGCTTGTTTTCACCAATTGAATCTATTCAATCGGCCTTTGTCGGGTCATGGAATGTCGGAAAAGTGACATGCTGTAATCTGATGATTGTTTGCGTTGATTGATATCTGTTGGTGCAATGTGAATTGGCCTCACATTTTCTTTAGAAACCTAACAAATTTAGTTCCACTTGGCATTTTCATCCTGCCAATTCATATCATGGAATATAGGATTTTGCTCTTTTGAAATAATCGCAAATTAAAATGATGTACATAGTGTCCTCCACAAATATTGCCACCCTTAGTAAATATGAGCAAAGGCGGCTGTGAAAATAAATCTGCATTGTTTATCTTTTTGATCTTTCATTCAAAAAAATTCACAAAATTCTAACCTTTCATTTAAGTAAAACCATTTAAAATGGGTGGAAAAGCTCTTTATGAAATAAATGTTTTTCTCTAGTTCATGTTGGCCACAATTATTGGCACCCAATTATTGCAATGTTCGTTTGCCAAGATAACAGCTCTGAGTCTTCTTCTATAATGCCTGATGAGTTTGGAGAACACCTGAGGAGAGATCAGAGACCATTCCTCCATACAGAATCTCTCCAGATCCTCCATGTTGGTGCTGCTTCTCTTCAGTTCACTCCACTCATTTTCTTTAGGGTTCAGGTCAGGGAACTGGGATGGCCATGGCAGAAGCTTCATTTCGTGGTCAGTGACACATTTTTGTGTTGGTTTTGATGTTTGTTTTGGATCATTGTCCTGATGGACGATCCAACCACTGCCCGTTATTGGATTTCTAGCAGAAGTGGTCAGGTTTTGATTTTTTTATCTGTTAGTATTTGATAGAATCCATGATGCCATGTATCTGAACAAGATGTCCAGGACTTCCAGCAGAAAAATAGGCCCACAACATTAAAGATCCAGCAGCATATTTAACCGTGGGCATGGGGTACTTTTTATCCATGTGTGCACCAAACCCATCTGGTGGGTTTGCTGCCAATAAGCTATTTTTTTTTTTTAGTTTCATCTGACCATAGAAGCCAGTCCCATTTGAAGTTCCAGTCTTGTCTGACAACTGAAATTGCTGGAGTTTGTTTTTGGATGTGCAAAGAAGGATTTTTCTTGAAACCCTCACAAACAACTTGTGGGGATGTAGGTGCTGTTTGATAATATTTTTAGGCTTTCTGAGACTCAAAACTCAACTAATTTCTGCAGTTCTCCAGCTGTGATCCTTGAAGAGTCTTTGGCCACTCAAACTTTCCTCCTCACCACGCATTAGGATGATTTAGACACACGTCCTCTTCCAGGCAGATTTGTAACATCTTTAGTTGATTGAAACTTCTTAATTATTTCCCTGATGGTGGAAATGGGGATTTTCAATGTGTTAGCTTTTTTCTTATACCCATTTTCTGTTTTGTGAAGCTCAACGATCTTTTGCTGCACATCAAAACTATATTATTTGTTTTTTTCTCGTTGTGATGTATGATTAAGGGGATTTGGCCTTTGTGTTTACACATATTTGTACTCCTGTGGAACAGGAAGTCATGGCTGCACAATTTCATGCTCCTAGTCACCCTGGTGTGCTAAAAAATGTAAATGCGAATGGGAATATACTTCAGAGATATTTTACTCAGAAGAATTTCTAGGGATGTCAATAATTGTGGCAAACATGTATTGGAGAAAAACATTTATTTCATAATGATCATTTTCAATTCTTTTTCTTCAATGAAAGGTTAGAATTTTGTGATTTTTTTTTTTAATGAAAGATCAAAAAGATAAACAATGCAGATTTTTTTTCACAGCCACCTTTGCTCATATTTGCTAAGGGTGCCAATATTTGTGAAGGGCACTGTATATGCTATCTAGACTCAAAGTACCCAAAAACAACCTGTTCAGAAATTGTCATAGTTATGACATCACATCTGTGAGCTCATTAACATGTGCCTGCCCACCTATCAGTCAGAACTAGTCATGTACGGTACAAGGTTAACCAGTCGTTTACATATAGAAGTATTAAAGGTATAGTAGCATTTGGACAGCCGGTTTAATTCAGTGGGAGGGTGGAAAATGAACTGAATTATGAGTGTTTGGGGTGCAGGAATCCTTGATTAAGTGCACTTGAAATGCTTCAAAAGTGCAGAATATGTCCCTTTAAGAGTTTGGCACATCATGCACACATCGTTAAAGACTTCAGAGCTTGTTTTATACTGATCTGTGCGAGTTGAGGCGAGCTCAGCGGGTGTCCTTCACAGAACAAGCGTATGATAATTACAAAGCTAATAAGCCGTTGCCTGGCCTTCCTCCTCAGAGGGAGGTCTGAGTCTCAAATCTGCTCTGATGCTACACTAGAGATCAAACATGAAACTATTTTCCTTTATTACTGCCGTATGGAGTCTAATGTTTACTCTGAACAAGGTCACACGAACATACAAGCTTGGGGAAATATCATGAAAACTTGTGCAGGTCACATTACACCCAAAGATGAAAAGAAAGAAAAAAAAAAGTAAAAAAAAAAAAAAAAAAACTACTTTTATGTATAAATAGGTAGGTAGGTAGATAATTTTTTTCTATGTGACTGATGGAAATGTCATTAATTGTTTAAATGCAAAAAAAAAAAAAAAATAGTACTAAATTTCTTTTAAGCAAACAATTTCATTTTTTTTTTTTTTTCATAAGATTCACCCACACACACATTTTGAAGCTATTTGAAATATGAGAGGTGGGTGTCTGGATGTTTATCTGCGGCTGTGAAACCTTGACTGTTGAGCAGTCAAACGCAGTTTCAGAATTTGTGTATGTTTGTTATTTTTCAAATAAACATCACTGAGTGTTACAATAAAGAAACCAAAGAAACTTTCGAGTGATCAAACCTGAAAGCAAGGCAGACAGGTTTGCCGGATATGAAATGTAGAAGGGGTCGTCAGGGGAGTTTCTCCTGTGATGGTGTGTTAGATTGAATGTGACGGCTGGGACAGAGACTCTTGACTGATGCTGTGTAGAGACAGGCGTGACACCTGCACGCACGTCTGTCTTTCTTCGGCCTTCTCTTTCATCTCTCTACAGTATATCTGTCCCTGTTTTCACCAACACTTCAGTTTTTTTCTTTCAAATGTTTTTTCTTTTCTTTTTTAGTGTTTGCAGGACAGCACTGCACTGATATTCCTCAGATATAAATTACAATTATTATACATTCATATTTTACATTACATGAATATCATGAACAAATATATAGAAAGACTAGAATAAAAAGTTTATTTTGCATATAAATAAGACTAACTTTTGTTTTTGTATTGTTTCATTAGTAAACTTAGCATAACTTACATTCTGTGCTCAATGTTTTCAACAAATTCAACCTTAATGTATACCTACAGTTGCAATTTAAATAATATATCTTTATTAGTAGTAGTAGTATTCATTGCCATAATGAGAATGAGATTCTTTTGCAATTTGCTAATAAAAATTGGGGGGGGGTTTATGTGTTTAATTATACTTAAAATGCGACATGACCCAGATATTTCATAACAATTTTCATATAAATCACACATTATTTAACCAATATTAATTTGTATATAAACAAAGAAGTATTTAGACATTTAAGCCACACTTAAAAAAGTCTGAATGTCATTACATTATATAAAAATATCAAAGCAAATGTTATTTTGAACTCAAGCATACTTTTCAAAAACAAAACAATTCAAAGTTAAACTTATTTGTGAAATGATAAAACAGATTATTAATATTGAAAATGAAGAAACTGATTATCTACACCTGTGGTTACTCAGCTGGGACACGTGAGGAGACTAAAAATCACCCTTTTGAAAGTAGAACTACCAAAGCTCCAGTCTGGCTCAGAAAAGTGAAGCTAATTCTGAGAAAAGCTTTTGCAGCATTTGTTAGCAGATTATATTTTTTTTCCGTAATGCAGTGAAAGTCATACATTTTTAAGTGTGGCTTATGTGTCCAAATACTTTTATATCCCCTGTGTCACTCTATCATCTTAGCTCAAGCTTTTGTTGTTGCAAGCGCTACCCTTTCCTCCAGGAAATGCAAATCTACTTCTGTTTGCTGTGTCCCAGCCATGCTGCAGAGCGTCTGGTTGGTTTATTCAGCATCTGCTGGTGTTGGCAGGTTGTTAGCAAGGACCCTGTGATGCAGTGCCCATGTAATCTCTCTGATTAGTCTTTGTGTGTGTGCATCCAGATGAGTGTTGGATTCAGGATCAGAGCGCATGTGAACACACACACACCTGAGACTCATTGTGCACACAGCTGTTTGGACAGCACACATCCAAAACCTTCTCTCTTATTTCCACAGTCAGCCTCACTGATCTCAGCGTTTGCATCCCGCTGTGGTGTAAGAACATCTTAATTATGATTCTGTCTGTTACAGTTTACATGCTGTGATGGCAGCAGATCTGCAAGCTTTGCTGTGACTATTACTCATGCTTGGAGTTTGGGGTTTGTTCAAATCCCTAACTCAAAATATTAAACTTTGGTGCATAACTTGTACTGTTAATGCTGTGAGTAATACCTCAGTTTGTTGAGGAGGGGTGTACTATTACATTTCTAAGCAAACACAATATAAGGGAAACTTTTTTTAAGGTGACATAGTTACATTGTACTTACTCAAATAAGTACTGAGTAATATTAATTAACTACATGTACTTACTATAGAGTTACAGTTAGGATTAGGGTTTGGTTTAGGGTTAGTTACCTTAATTATGCATAATTTACTGTTATTACATAGTAAGTACATGTAGTAATGTGTAATAAGTCACCTAAAATAAATTAATAATTATGTTTATAGGGAATTTTGAAAGAATCACTTATTTTACGGCCAAGCAAATGAATCATCTAGCGCTCAATTGAATGTGCCATAAATGAACATAAAACAGACATTAAATTCATAAGCACATAACACAAGACACTTCTCTTTAAATACAAACAAGACTACTATTCAGAAAACCAATATCTAACACATAAAAACATGCACACACACATTCACACGAGTTGCAGAAAGAAAGAAAGGAAAGAATGAGTTTTAGAGAGTGAAATGATGAAATCCCAAGTTTCTAGCAATATATGCACTTTATAAGACCTGATCTGAATCATTAATTTATCCCTTCTCTCGTTTAGTAGGTGGGGTTATTACATTTTATATCAGTGTACCAGTTCAGCTAGTATCTGGAGGCATTTCTTGCTTTTGTTGTTTGTGTTGTTGATTTGCTCGTTCGTTGAGTCTTTTTGCGTCTAGAGTGACTGCTTGGGCAGCCAGTCAGTTGGTGTGTTGGCGGATGAATCAAGCGGAGTCTCGTGGCTGAAGTTTGAGGCTAACAAAGACGATAGAGTTTTTGACTGAAGCTCTGTGGCAAAACTTAACTTTAAAAAAGTGAGAAACTCAACGGAAAAGAAAACAAAGTAAAGAAAGAAAAGAAAAGTAAGACGAGAGTAGTTAGATGGCTTGCATGATGCTGTCCGGTCTTACCATCTTAACCCATTCTACCATTCTTAACCCGTAGTCTGAGCCTCATCTTTGTTCATTTTTAAGATCAGATGTTTGTCCAACCCTTGGAGGCATTCTGACCAGTTAGACTTTCTTAAGTTGAGAGCATAACTGTTTCTTCTCCTCTCACATGAATTACATGTTATCTTATTAGTCTCATGGTCTCCTAACTTTCCCACTCTAGCAGTGTATGCTTTAGACATGAATTTTATAATGAAAGTACAATACATTTTACACGGATTTGATTCATACCAAAATTCAAGAAATGTAAAACCATTCATGCTGATACCAAACACTCCATGCTTCCTATGAACCATTAATAAATACTAAAAAGGATTTTGCGATTACAACATGATAGTCAAATGTGTGGGTTACAGACATTATGTAGAATTATGCACTGAAATAATATTTGATTATAAGACCTCTTAGCATCATTTTGGGATGATCTGATGCAATTTGATGTTTAAAGATAGTATTTGTGGGTTTTAGAGAGGATTTCAGTCCTGCGTTTTTAAGAAGTCAAAAAGGGGTCCCACAAGGATGTCTGATTTTCTAATTTTATGGTCCTGGGTGTTGACTCTGACTCTCTGTAGAATTCTGCTTCTTGGTCAGTTTGAACGAGCCATCTCTGTGTGATTCGCTCTCAGTTCCTATAGCAATTTTGTTATATTTTTGGTGGAGAATGCGGGCAAGAAAAATCATGTATCTAGAGACCAGAATATCATAGACACTTTAAGGATTTTTTTCTTTCTTTTTTTTTTACACTTCAGCATTATGGTGGCTAGTTTTGCATAATTACGTCAGAAAATGTAAACACTGGATGTTTCTAACTCATTCTTTCTCTCGTTCTGTAGGGATGAGGAACACACTTTAATCCTGCAGTACTGTCAGACTTTGGGAGGGGAGGGCTCATCCTTCAGCCAGCCCCAAACCCCCGCTCACATCTCCAGGAGCCCCGCCCATAACATCCAAAGCCCCTCCTACCTGCTCCAGAGCCCCGCCCAGATTCTGCAGGCTGTGGAGAGGGAGGAGCGAGGAGAACTGGAGCGAATCATAGCGCGACTGGAGGAGGAGCAGCGGTAGGTTACTCATCTGTTTGTGTGTGTGTTGTAGGCATGGCTAAAATTAACACTTGCATGTGCCAAATGTGAGTAAAAATCAGTGTTGGCAAGTATATGAAATGGTGTCAATCGCCAGTTGGCCGGTAACATTTTTATGAATTCTAACAATGCAATGTTGTGAGAACATGAATGCAAACAAACATGAACGACACTCGGGACAGTTGATGGGCCAGGGCTGCATTGTCACAAAAGTTTAAGCCTTGCCAATCTGAATATTCAAGTGTAAGAAGACACAAAAGGGAATTCATTTAGTTTTCTGTGCGCACATATTTGAAGCGTGCACCCAGAAAGCCAGACAGCACGCAAATACTAAACCGAGATCTCTTTCACATCTTTTTGCACTTGAATGGACAAATTCACCCAAAATTATAAAAATAAATAAATAAATAAATAAAAAAGCCCATCTCAGCAAGTATTCTAGTAAACATTGTCGGCATGTGTACTGTATCAGTATATCAGACCTGTGCATTCGCTCTTAAAGTGACAGCAGCCTTATATTCCTGCTGCTGCCTGTGTTTTTAAAGTTAATCAAACAACAAAAGACAAAGAAAAAGTCACTGACTGCTCTTGAATGAAAAACTTTTGTAACTTTATCAAGGATTAATCTATATTTAATTTATACAGTGAAAACTATATAGTGTTATTTTACATTTCTGTACCTGAAACAACTGCAAGACCTACCTGAAACACCTGAAAATCACTGTTTATTTCATTTGCGTCTTTGTTCTACTGTATTTTTGTGTGCTATTTCTTGCAATTTGATTATTTGTTCTTATTTTTTTTACTGTTTACTCATCTTTAATTACGTTTTAAATTTATAGTAGGCTAGTAGTTTTAGATGTTGTATCCAAATTTGAATAGAGAATTGTGAATTTTCACTGGTATCTAAAATTGTGGTGTCATTACTGCCTGTTTTTGCAAAAACAGTTCCATGGCTGGTAATAAAATATTTACAGCTGGTAAATTTTCTCAAATCACCAGCCACTGGCAGGTGTGGCAAAAAGTTCATTTTAGGCCCTGGTTGTAGGTCTGTGTTTTATTGGTTGTTGTCTCCCCTCTTCCCATCCTTTGCACTCCCACTTTTCTACAGCCTTACACGCACTTTTCTTGAGTCTTTCAATTCTGAGGCATGAGCGACCAGTGCACAAACAGGGGGGTTTCATGACACTTTAAGATGATTGATCTGCTGCAAAGTCCCTATCAAGGAAAGTCAGTTCACTCTGCAGCCATATTTGCAACACTTCTGAGCAGCTATGCCAGACTAACTCAGACTAACTCATTTCATAACATATTTCAAAACGGCTATAAAATCAGTCATGATCTGTCTCTTAAATGTTGTTTCTTACACTGAAATAGGATTTAAAAAGTGTATATCAGGTTGGTCAAGCCAATGTGCATATGTGCAGTCTTAAGGCCTCTTCACACCAACATGATTGTTCAGCATGACAATTCGATCTGATTTTTCTGTTCGGACCAATATGTAAAAATGGCAGACTCGATGAAAATGCAGTTTCACTCTCTGACAGATGGTGCTTATATATTAAAAAAAATACTCTGGTTATTCAAGGATTCAGTGCACTATGTAAATTTACATTTCTGACACTAGCTTGTCATTTTTTTCCAGCTTGAATCCAACCTGCTATAAAGAGCTTGAGCATTAAAGCGACAGAGGAAAAACTCATAATAAACAATGTTATTGTGCCCTGGTGTAGATGCTGATATAGTTATCATTATCTTTATATGTATCAGTGTAAACAGGCCTTAGGTTTAATTGCTCACTTGTTGTTAGAACAAGAATGAATTGTTTCACTTTTAATTTAGTTAATGTTACAGTTACAGTTATTCAGTGGAAGTGCTTCACCATAATTGGTCTGGTTGTGATTTGCTTCTGTTTAGTTGTATGTTTGGCAGTGGGCTGTGTTCTCTAGCTATCTAACAATAGGCTGAATGTGGCTGCGGGTCCCTGCAGGTTCACTTTTCTTCATTGCCTTTCAAAGCCAGAACATAAAAGAACGGGCCCAGCATCCAACAGTCATAACTCAAACTCACAATAAACAAACAGCCAGAAACCCACCTTCATATATGGCATATAAACATTCTCTCTGTCTGTCCATGGCCAGGACCCTGCAGAGGGAATACGAACAGTTGCGCCAGCAGCACGGTCAGTCCGGCACAGGAGCCGCAGCTGTTAGCGGAGCCCCTGAGGAAGCTGACCTGTTAGCTGAAGCTAAACTCCTGCGACAGCACAAGGGACGACTGGAGGCCCGCATGCAGATACTGGAGGACCATAACAAGCAGCTGGAATCGCAGCTATACCGGCTACGGCAGTTGCTGCATCAGGTAACACATTTTAGGGTATCAGAGGTTTCAAACATCTGCCTTCCGAAAGCTAGAATACACTACATGACTTTGGACAAGATTTATAATTTATAGCCTACTTTAGCTTCTAACGATTGTATTTAGGCTTCAGCATTCATAAAACTTGAATTCACATGTTAATGTGTAAGAATCATTAACTTTTGTTGATCACAGAGCTTATTTTCTCCAACAATCCAAAATGAAAGCCAAATGAAAAATCCTATTTTGTTTTTCTCAAGGGAACCAGGGTGATGCTAACTTTAAGGCTGGCCTACAAAAATGTCATCACTGCAGCGCTTTATTGGACTGAAGCTTGGATCTTGTTTAGCCAAACTTCTATCAGAATTAAAGCCTAGCATCTAATTCTGGCCAAGAACTGTCCACTTAGTGCTTTTTGATTATGCATCAGACCGTCCCTGAGCTGTGAAGCTGAGACTTACATTCACCTGTCTCAAGTTCAGTTCCAGCTCTACCTCACTGTGTTGCTATTGTTTCATCCTTCAATGGGCTTCATGGTCTAAGGGGCAGTGCCAGCAGCCGCCAACAGCGTCGTGAATCAAGCACAGGCGTTCAATGAGCTCTGATTTAGAGTAACAGTAATTTATTGGGTCTCCTCAGGGCCTGATTCACTGCACTGAACCACAGTCCAGATGGTCTTGTCAAAGGCTCTTAGCTAAATAAACACAATATAACTCGATATCCAAAAAGGCAAGACTGTCATTCCAGTCTGACATTTCTGGCCACCTTGCTTTGACCTATAGGAAGACTATAAGCAGTAATGACTTCTCACTTCTCTTTGTTCAAGTGTCTGTCTTTTTGAATGGATTATTGATTCATTCAAATATGCTGATACTGAGTTTTGTTGCAGTTTGGTATGGAAGTGTTTTTGTTGGTGAAAATAGAGCAAAAACAAACAATTTTGTCTAAGATATAGCTTACAATATTAACCTCTTCTTTAATGAATGAATATCGCATTGCAGTCTTGCTGATATTTGGGAAAACAGCACTCTTAACACATGAATTTTAGGGTCTTTCTAACTGCATTCTACTGGGCTATATCACACAGTGAAAGCATTCACTCTCTCAAGGCCTGTTTGTTTGGTTTTTTGCATAGTGACAGACCTACTCTATAATGTCAGCTTCCACATCATTAAAACAACAATTTTGATATTATCATAGATGATACATATCACACACCACTAGTTTTGTAGGTGTATCACTATCAGTTTTTAAACCATGCCTATCCCTCTTTCTAGCCTGAGTTAAATGGCACGTCCTCTTCCGGCTCACTCCATCAGGATACAGCAGGACAGCCCGAGTTCCCAGGTACAAACACATGCACCGCAGGGTGATTATCCTGAGGGGTCTGATTGACTTACTTTATGTAGTAATCTGTTGAGTGTATTCTGTGTGTGTGTTCTCAGATGAGTTTCTCCGTCAGTGTGCTAACAGTAACTCTGATCTGGCTGAGGTTATGGAACAGATTAACCACAGCTTTCCTGCATGCTCTCGTAAGTCTAACGCTCTGACTTTGCCTCTTTCAATCCATCTCTCAGCATGCAAGCTAATACTCTGCTGTCTTCTGGGGCTTTGAACTCCTTCCTTCATTGTTTCCTAGTGTGTAGTGAAGTAATTGGCTGCTTCCCGGTAGAGTGAAACAGTCAGGGTCTGGAAGTAAAATTCCATTCCATTTTCTTCATAAAGAAATCATTTTTGAATGAAAAGACACATTTCAGCCAAATTTGTTTAATTGTTAAATTAAAATGCTGTACTACACTACCCATAATCCTGAAGAGAAATCGACCAATCAGTAGTCTGTTAAAGGATTAGTTCACTTCTGAATGAAAATTTCCTGATCATTTACTCACCCCCATGTCCTCTAAGATGTTCATGTCTTTCTTTTTTCAGTCGAAAAGAAATTAAAGTTTTTGATGAAAACATTCCAGGATTATTCTTCTTATAGTGGACTTCAATGGCCTCTAAACGGTTGAAGGTCAAAATTAGTTTCAGTGCAGCTTCAAAGGGCTTTAAACGATACCAAACGAAGAATAAGGGTCTTATCTAGCAAAACGATTGTTATTTTCTAAAAAAAAAAAACTGTATATGCTTTATAAACACAAATCAACACCTTGCAAATGCTTCCACCATTCCGCTTTCAGTATTCTTCAGAAAGCTTAAGCTGTATGTCCTACGCCTTCCCTATTCTACTTACGGAAAAAACGGAACTGGCGCCGCGTTCGATCCGTAAGTAGAATAGGGAAGGCGTAGGATATACAGCGTAAGCTTTTTGAAGAATACGGAAAGACGAAGCACTTGCAAGGTGATCATTTGTGTTTATAAAGCATATACATTTGTATTTCGTTTCTCTAGATAAGACCCTTATTCTTCATCTGGTATCGTTTAAAGCCCTTTGAAGCTGCACTGAAACTGTAATTTTGACCTTCAACCGTTTGGCGACCATTGAAGTCCACTATAAGGAGAAAAATCCTGGAATGTTTTCATCAACTTAATTTCTTTTTGACTGAACATGAACATCTTGGATGACATGGGGGGTGAGTAAATTATCAGGAAATTTGTATTTGAAAATGGACTAATCCTTTAACTTTGTGAACATTACTTCATTGCATTTTGAGCCAAATGTAGTTTGCTGATCTTCTTTAAGCTGGTATTCTGATATTCTTTAATCTTGCAGCTACGCTGGCACATGTTCAAAACCCCTCTAAAACCATCCAACTAGACCCACCTGGGAGACCAGCTCACTACCTTAGACTGGCTTTTCTCAGTGATTGTTGGTTTGGTCTAGGGATTTTTAGTTCATTATTTTTTAAATGTCTATGAAGAAAATGAATGAGAAAAATCCTTCCAGAACCAGGCCTGCTGAAAAAATTGGCAGTCAAAGTTGCTCCTCTTGTGCATACTTTACTATGTACTAAAAGTATGTACTTCACTGGTAGATACTTTTAAGTATATTGTAAGCTAGAACTCGAACATGCTAACATGCCATTGTGCATTTGCAACTTAGCATTAGCGTATAGCTACAATAATTTTACTTCACTTTTTGGTTTGTAGTTTTATGAAATCACAACAGCACTTCGTTCTGTTCGTCATACATCATTACGCAATACATCATAGCACATGCGCAGAATGTTCCAGTTTCGGTTTTCAATCTGATCAAGTGTTTATATTGCCTATTGAACAGATTAGAAAAGGTTGAAACCACCCCTTACAATCTGAATGAAATTTCAATCGGATTCTTAGGGTCCATGTAAACACAGTTAGTGAAAAGAGAAGGAGCGGAGGAGATAAGACATCAGTTCTGTCTGATCCACAGTTTTATCTCGCTTTAATGGAGTTAATGGCATCAAAGGTTCTCATAAATGAACGCTGCTATTCGCAATTGCACTCACCAAAATGCTCTGTATTATGTGAGTTCACAATGCATTACAAAAAAAATATACACAGCTCATTTTATATCTATAATATATGCAAGCCATTTTCATTTGCATCCAAAAATATGTGAATGTGCATTTTTAATAACTTTTATTCCTTAATGTTGACTCAGTGGAAGTGGTTTGATGAGTAACACTCACAGTGAGGGTGGATGGCGTTTGTGTCCATGACTGTCAGTGTCAGATTGTCTCAGTCCACCGCTTTATAAATCTATAAACTCTCCCGTGATAACTGCTCGTTGCATAACTTGGTTGATTGAAAGCCTGTCGCTCCATCAGCATCACAAGGGAGGACGAACACTCAAGACTTTCAAGTGTTTCTGCGAGGTATCAACTCACTGAAGTGCCTGCTGAGCGTTTGAAGCTCTTGTCTCAGGACAATGTGACGTGATGTCATGAATAGTTATGAGACAGAGCCTTCTCATAGGATAAAGCCACACAGTCACATGAATAATTATGCTCCTGCTGACGTTTTCGAACCTGAAAGCCTAAAATAGCCCAGAATATTAGGTTTCATTGTAATAACAGATTGACTCAAACATTGTCTTAGATTGTCCAAAACACACACATACAAGAAAGTATCTCAAAAAATAGTTTCATTACCCACATTCTTTATGCAGTAGTACTAACAAAAGTCGAAAGAGACACCTGCCACCATTCAAATGCAGGTGTTTTCTGTGCAGTGATGGGTAGTTTTGCTCATCTACCAGCCATTTCTGTCAGGACCACTATCGTCAAATATGATTGATAATTGCATAGAGTTTTTATTGGCAGTATGGTTCTGTTCTGGACAAGAACTCCCTGTGCATCCATGCAGCCTAGCATGGATAATAGCAGGGAGAGCAGCAATAACCCCCCTCGGGTAAACAGAACAGAACCAATATATGCAGATATAAGTAATGTCAATAATTTAACATGTACACATATTTCAAGAATTAGTTTGATTCAGGGGAATCATAAAGGCCAATCCTGACTGAAGAGAGGAGGAGCTGGGGATGGAGGAGGGTAATTAGCTCCTGAGAATGCAATAGCTGCTGATAATACTGAAGAGCTTATATATGGGTGCTGTTATAAGCGTAGTATTCCTATAGGTAGACGTGAGTCACTTGGGAGTCAGCTGATGTGAGCTTGACTGGCGTGACCTGCCAGAACTGACGCTAACGCTAGAATGTTACATGCAACCAGTTAGACATCTCAAATTTGCATTTAGCAACCATGCATTTGAAGATGCCATCCAATTATATAATTAATTGCTCTGTATTACAGACTAGCCCTAGTTTTAAGGATGGACAGTATGCAAATTTGCTCTGTCCTAATCTCGTTTTCCTTCACCTATCAATGAATCCTTTAAGATAATTGCTTACTCAACGATCAAAGACATCATTTGTGATCCCAGATATGTCTCAGATGGAAATATCATACAGTGTGCACTTAGCTTTAACTACTGCATTAGTTTTTTTCTCTTCATAAATTTACTTTCTTCTAGTACATCAGCACCACACAACCATCTGAAATTTTTGGCAAAAATCTATTCCAATCTGGTTGCCTCTTCCTCCATATAAGCCGTATTTTACAGATCTCCCAGACTCCCTCGGTTCAGACTGCACTGACCTCACCTTACAGCTATCGGTCGGCCAAAGACGCCACTCTTCTGCCTTTGAGAACAACAGCTTTGATTGTGAAATATGTTTGTAATCACCGTTGTTTTAAAGAAAATTGGATTCTGAAGCCTTAAGAGACTCCATTTTATGGAATGACTCGACTTAAACGAGTGTTTTTATTACCTCAAAGTTACTGATTAGATTTCATTGTTATTGTGGAGCCTAATTTTGAATTCCGCCCAGACTTTGGCTTGCATTGTTAGAAACTCAGTCAAATATTGATCTTGGCACATTGTCGTTTTACTGCATTGGGCTCTTGTGTGTGGTGAAATTCGGTCTGGGAGAAGATATTGGGCCATTTCCATGTTCTTTGTTTGATGGGAAAGTTTAATGAAGGACAGAGGTACGGGTGATACGAGTGTTAGGAGTCGTCTCACTCTTGTTTGCTGTCGTCTCCCTGTAGAGTTCATTAAAGTGCTTCGCTCAGTGTGCAGAAGAGCAGTCTCATGAGTCTGAGCTTGAAAGCTGTAAATTAAAAGTTTTGCCAATGTGGAGAGTCTGCATGTGTTGTTCTTGTCACGACTATCTTTGTTAGGATAGCAGTTATATTGTTCTAACTGTCTCTCTCTTTGTCTTTCTCTTCTGGGTTCTTAAGCATCAAGTGTGTCCTCAAGGCCAAAGGTAAGTCTCACCACACATCACAGTAAAAACATTCCACAGTAGAGCTGCACAATTAATTGTTAAAAGATCACAATCTCGATTCAGACACCCACGCAATCTTATTCCTTAATGATTCTGCTGTGTCTATTAAACCTTTGATAAAATCACACCGGAACTTTCAGATCTGTGTTTTGATCCAGAGAGCAGTTGTCATGTGTAAAAAAGCTTCACAAACAGTCTTATCAACCACACAGTATTGTTATTTCTGTTATAAATATTCATTTTTTCACAAAAGAACTGGAATAATTGATTATAGTTTGGATTTAAACACTGATGTCTATGGTAGAGATCACTCGATTGAGATCACTAACTTGATGCTCAAATAAAGATTGTATCAATAACATTGTTACACCAGTAGGTGGCGACAAGTGACTGATTAAAAACTGTATTTGTCAATGAATTATTCATTCAACAGATTTGTTTAAAAATTCTGATTTCTCTAGTAATGAAACAAGTGAAGTCTCTATGAGTGAGTCATTGAATCATTCATTCAAGAGATTTTATATATATATATTTCAAATAAATTAAAGTATAAGTTCACTTTCAAATGAAAATTAGCCCAAGCTTTACCCACTCTCAAGTCATCCTAAGTGTATATGACTTTCTTCTTTCTGATGAAAACAATCGGCGAAATATTATTAAATATCCTGACGCATGCGAGCTTTATTATGGCAGTGAATGGGGGTCACTAGAATGAGCTGAAGAAAGAGCTTCCATCCACATCCATCCATCATAAATATGTGCTCCACATGGCTCCGGGGGGTTAATAAAGGCCTTCTGAAATGAAATGATGCCTTTGTGTAAAACAATATCCATATTTAAACAAGTTATGAAGTCAAATATTGAGCTTCTGCCAGACTGCCTTCCGTATTGAAGTTACAAAGAAAGTGTAAACTGGCGTCGTGTCAGTTACACTTTTTCCGTAAGTTGAATAGGGAAGGCGTAGGATGTATCTTAAGCTTGGTGAACTGCAAGAGTTTTACACTTTCTTCATAGGTTAAATACGGAAGGTGGTCTGACTTCATAACTTGTTTAAATATGGATATATTTTTTTTACCGCAAGCGCATCGTTTCACTTTAGAAGGCCTTTATTAACCCCCGGAGCCGTGTGGAGCACATATTTATGATGGATAAATGTGGATGGAAGCACTTTCTTCAGCTCATACTTGTGACCCCCATTCACTGCCATAATAAAGCTCGGATGCGTCAGGATATTTAATAATATTTCGCCGATTGTTTTCATCAGAAAGAAGAGTGTCATATACACCTAGGATGATTTGAGAGTGGGTAAAGCTTGGGCTAATTTTCATTTGAAAGTGAACTTATCCTTTAAATATTTTTTAAACAGACTGCAGTAAAAAACATTTGGTCAGAACCTCTATTTGTCTGTTTAGAATCATGTGAGAATCATGATCTCGATTTAAAAAAAAAAAAAAAAAAAAAAAATGTCATTCTCAATTTATCCAAAATTGTGCAGCTCTATTCTACAGTCATTCTTACTGACCACAAAGGGAAAGGAAATAGCTGAGGTTTTAACACCATTTTACCCACAATCTTTTGCACCTGTTTTCTTATCCTATCTACATGTAAATGGGTCTCTGAAAGCACTGGACATATTTGCTTCATTAGTTTGCTTGAACCAGCTCAGATGGAAACACTATCAATCATGTTTCTTTTAATGAGAAATTAATTTTCAGTTAGTGTTTGTTTTTATGTCAACATCTTAGTGATGAGCTTGTATGCAAAGATCCATCACAGCCAATAGACTGACATCTCCATATGTTACATTTCTCTGATGATTTATTGACTGGTTATATTTTAAAATGTTGGGTTTAAAGCATTTGCATCATCAAAGGTTGGTTCTTAATCAGGAAAGTTTACATTTAAAAAAAAAAAAAAAAAAATGGGGCAAAATTATTTTAATAAGGGTTGGTTCTGTTATCTATGGAAGCTTGTTTCTGCCACGGAATAAAACAATTTAAAAGATAATTGTGACTCACAATAGTGTTTATATCATGCAATTCTGAGGTAAAAAAGTAAGAATTGCAAGATGGGCTGGAAACAAGCTTCCATAGTTATCGGTTCTAAACTGCTTACTTGAATGAAATTTAGTCATACTCCCAAATCAGTCCCAAACTGAAGAGTTATTTGTTTGAATAAGTGCAATGAGTCAGCAGTCATGATTTACTTACTCACTCAAGGCATTACTTTCATTATGTCCATCCAGCATAATGAAAATAACTATTACTGTGTTTTGTAAAACCCCAGAAATCCAAAATGTGACTCTGCAAAGTCAAAAGAGTGCTGCAGGAGTCCTAAAACCATGATGCAATGTTAGCATGTTTGAACTTATGGTTCCATTTTGTCTCAAAGTCAGTGGTTTTTCTGAGTGGGTTATTAGTTAAATGCCTGAAATAATGTCTGTGGTGAACACAAGCTCAAGTTATTTTTCACTACTGAGGTTGTCTGGACATCCATGCAAACAAGTAAACTCATTTAGAGCCTCATTGTGTTTATACTCACTCTCTTGCAAACTATTGATATAGTTTAATTTTGACCCTAGTTCAACATTTAGTTTATGCATTAGACACTCACACAGTATTAACGTTTGTGTCCAGGTGATGTGAAGGTTTCCAGCAGAACATCTCTTTGGAGAGCAGAAATCTTGCAAAGTCTCTATCTCGACATGACAAGAAGATTCCCATTCCAGAGATGCAGATTCCTGGCTGTTCCCTTAGACAGAGGTGTTAATCCTCGATCCCAAAGACTCTGGAACAGAACCACACAGTTCATTCAATGGATATTACTACTGCGTCTGTCTGTACTATGCAAGTGTACATTTTGATCACATGTAGATTGTACGTGAGGTGTATCTGCCCATTGTTTTAATACTCGGATGATTATTTAGGGTTATGGGGGCCATTTATCGTGTAACCTGTATGCTTTTATTTCTCTGTTCACCAAGGAACCACACCGCTACCACATATCTTACGTGCAGCTCACATCGGTTGTTATTCAAATCAGCACGTTGTCTTTCTACAGACGTGGTTATTCGTTTAGTCGGAAAACGTCGTAAACATCAGTGGATATGAAGATGAATCGCTCTCGTAATGCTAAACTGTTAGCGCATGTTGCCCCCAGCATTGTTCCGTTGAAGTTTTAGCCTGTTTTGACAGTGTTTGCGGTTAAATTTCCCTTTAAAGCATCGTTTTGACAGTTTGTGCCACTGGCAGCAGCGCATCCGAACCCTCACTGCATTTCTAGAGCGCACGCACAGATGATGTACAACACAAAGTCATAATGCGTCGAAAATACCCTTTTGTGCCTATAAAGCATCCATTCCAGGAGAGACGAGTGGCTGAGAGATGCTGTTATTTCTCAAAATCATGTAGAAAGATTATATTATAAAAACAAATGTAGGAAAGATTTTCAGGATGTTTGGCCCAAGATGATTTATCTTTGTGTAGTATAGTTTTATAAATAAAAGTTTAAAAAATAAAATTAGAGAAAGCCATGATTGCCTTGCTACCTCAGACATTATCAATCACTCATTGGTGTGACTGTCCATTGATTTCGCTCTCCGTTTCCAAAACAAAACTAAGGACATCTTCCCATCGGTCATTTCACGAAGTTGCACTTGCTATGTGAGTAAGCTGCCCTGACAGTTACATTGTGCTTTTCCCAGCAGTCCTTTCATTTTTCTACATGGTGTATTTGTGGTGTGCTACCTTCAGTGAAGTGTTAGATTTTAACATTACTGTAACACCTGCGAAACAAGTTGATTCTGACCTAGTGAAGTCACCGTCACCGATGCTGTGCTGTTCTGACCCGAGATAGATCGAATAAACCAACCACACTACATGTATTGAGGTTCCATATGTTTTATTCAAAATAAAGTTTTTATAATGAGTGTTTTTTGTGAGCGAGTCTTTGTCTTAATCACATATTGTCTAATTAAACTGAAGACAGTTCTCACAAAAATTAAGGTTTTCTCGTGTTCCAAGCCCTTTCTTTCTTTCTTTCTTTGGAACACAAAAGGAGTTATTGGGTAAAATGTACATGCAGCTCTTTTCCATACAGTTAAAGTGAATGCTGTCAAGTTCCAAAAGAAAGTAACCTAAAAGTATATTTAAAGTAGTCTATGAAATCGGTGTATTATGTTCCAAGATCCTAAAAATATTTGATTCAACAAAGTAAAAAAATTGATTCAATTAATCAATATAGTGACCTTTATGAAAATTAAAAGAAAATATTAACTAGGTTTGAGCAACAATATTTGAGTTTGATTAAGCTAATTCAGGAAGAAAATTGCAATATAAATTAAATAATCAATAATTGTTGCACAACTCAAGTACTGAGTAATACTAATTAAAGGTGCAATATGTAAGATTTATGTCCACTAGAGGCCTATTAAAAACAAAGGCGTAGCTTGATGATGGCAAGTTTGAGCGCGGAATCTTGGGATATATGGTCTTCACTTCACAGCCGGTGCATAAAATGGGGATAGGACTCGGGAAGAAATCATGTTCATGGATGCGATTATTAGCATTACTATAGTATGAAGCAGAGCAGGACCGAGTGTTGTGGGAGCTGAACGAGGTCGCTGGAGCGACTGCGGAACTTTTATTATGCCACAGTCGCCGGCGCTGCTTCAGCTTTTCCGGTCAAGTGTATGAGGTAACGCAGCTCTGTTTGTCATATTAGATACATTTGAGAGTGATGAAAATTATGTTATAATGTTATTCTGTGCGTTCGCTCGGCGGCTGCTGCGAGACACTTGTTTGACATCGATTTTAGAATATCATCTTAAATGCTGGATGGCTTGTGTTGATAAATGGCATGGAATTAAAGGGATAGTTCACCCAAAAATGAAAATTTGATTTTTATCTGTTTACCCCCAGTGCATCCAAGATGTAGGTGTCTTTTTTTCTTCAGTCGAACGCAAATTATGATTTTTAACTGCAACCGCTGCCGTCTGTCAGTCAAATAATAGCAGTGGATGGGAACTTAACTTATAACAGTAAATAAAACTTGCTTAGACAAATCAAAATTAAAACCTGCGGCTCGTGACGACACATTAATGTCCTAAGAGACGAAACGATTGGTTTGTGCGAGAAACCGAACATTATTTATATAATTTTTACCTCTAATACACCACTATGTCCAACTCCGTTCAGCTTCCTGTTAGTGAGGTCAAAAAACGCGTTGTGATGACGGAAGTGATGTGTCGCCCATATACTTCAATGAGCGCGAGACATCACTTCTGTTGTCAGAGCGCGATCAGACCTCACTAACCGGAAGCTGAACGAAGTTGGACATAGTGGTGTATTAGAGGTAAAAAATTATATAAATACTGTTCGGTTTCTCGCACAAACCGATCGTTTCGTGTCTTAGGACATCAATGTGTCGTCACGAGCCACAGGGTTTAATTTGGATTTGTCTATGGAAGTTTTTTCGACTCTTATTGTTCAAGTTCCCAATCACTGCTATTATTTGACTGACAGACGGCAGCGGTTTTAGTTGAAAATCATAATTTGCGTTCGACTGAAGAAAAAAAGTCATTTACATCTTGGATGCACTGGGGGTAAGCAGATAAACATCAAATTTTCATTTTTGGGTGAACTATCCCTTTAATTTTAAAACGTATTGTATGATGGAAAAAATTCTGTATTACTGTTATTAAAAATAAAGCTGCATCTGATTATGCTATGTTAGCTACTTGACAAACTAGTGTTTTTAACAGAGGCATGGTAAAGCATGGTACTCACAAAAAATCAAGAAAATTAAACAATAAGGCTAAACGTGTTGAGCTATATAACAATAATTTGTTTTCTGTCTATAAATATATCAAAACAGTTGTTCCCTTGTCTATTAAAACATGTAATATATTAAAGCGTCTTTGGTGTTTCCATGGTTTCTACAAAATAAAACCGGAAACCGAGGGTAACGCAGGTATTACGCAATTGACAGGCGGCGACTCACACGTCCCGGAGCCTTGGTTAAAATTGCAATTTTCTCATGATTTACAAATAGTTGGAAACATTTGGGATACTGTAAGTACTCAAGTCAAGTGAACAAAATATATAACACTGACCTAGTGGTTTTTGGATATTTTACTGCAAAAATCTTACATATTGCACCTTTAACTACATGTACTTAATAGGTAAGGATTAGGGTTTGGTTTATGGTTAATTACTGTAGTAACTATGGTACATGTAACGTGAATAATGACACTGTAAAAGACAGTGTTACCAATCTAACCAAAATGTTTTCAATAAAATCTGTTTTTGCATGTCAAAGTAATTTTTCTACAGGTCACATACAATGTTTTATGTCAAGAAACTTAACCATGAATTATTAAAATAAGCCTTTTTTTTCCTGTAAAATGGTCGCTGTGAGGTAAATGTCAGTGGTTCAACTAATAGTACCGGTGCGCTTTGCCTCTAAAGGCAGGAAATACTATTACACTGGTGAATTGAAAAGCTCGAGGGCAGAAGTGTCAGGGCCAAATTTGTTTCTAAAAATCTGAGTGAGCACTTGCAAACAGAAGCTCACCATTCAAACAAAATGAAAAAGATTTTTTTCCTACAAATGTATATACAAAACAAGCTTTCGCAGACTCAAAGGAGCAATATTTCATATTTTACTATAACCTTGTTTGCGATGTGAACATAAAAAGTGGCACAGTTTACCCATCTTGGCTAGATTTATATTAGTGTGCCGGGCTGCTGTAGCTCCTCGTATTAACCTGCTCTATCACAAGCTTCAGCCTGCCTCAGATGAACCTGAGCTGAACGCAGAAGGTTTTCACCATGCTTCATTTTCTTTCACAGCACAATTCTCCGGTGAGTGATTTTATTGAGAAAAAAAAAAAACATCTGATATCCATATATTGTTGCGGTGTGTCTCTGCTGGAGTCTGCTCTCACTGAATTCAATGCAAATTTACCCTGTTTACTTTAATACATTCCTGGTCTTATTGTGAAAAATATATCAGTGCACATTATTCCAAATAATATTAAAAAAGTCTGTCTTGGTAATCTTTCATCAGAATGTTTTGCTCGTGAAAGAACTTTACTTTTCTGCTGTCACAAATCCCCCTTTTTTGACCACTTTCCCCCTAACAGTAGATCCCTTTAGGACGAGGAATATGGAATATTCCAGACTGGTGAACCTGATTTCACCAAGTACAGCATGCTCTTGGAACAACATTCCAATCAACCAATCAGATTTGGCATTATTTTGACATTTAATACTTGTAGCTACCTTAAGCTTACACTTTGTAAAACAAATTCATAAGGAAGTGAAATAAAATAATACAGTGCCTGTAGAAGAAAATAATCATTTGTAACTTTGAAATAGTTACTTTATTTGTTGTACAGCCTGATATCAAAACCAAAATGAAAAAAAAAAAACTTTTCCTGCGCTATTTACAAATGTTGCCTTACAACTTCAAGTAATGAAAGAAAAAGCAACAGTTCTGAAAATTAATTAAAAAAAAAAAAAAAATTGAAAACTAGAGTAACAGGGTTAGAAAAGTCATCAATCCCCTGATTTAATACTTTGTAGAGCCACCTTTTGCTTTAATTACAGCCATTAATCTTTTTGGATATGTCTGTAATAGCTTTGCACACCTAGATTGGGGAATATTTTCTCATTCTTCCTTGCAGAATTGCTCAAGTTATGTCAAATTCCATGGTGAGCAACAA
The DNA here is from genome assembly GCF_024489055.1 of Chanodichthys erythropterus. Lineage (NCBI taxonomy): Eukaryota > Metazoa > Chordata > Actinopteri > Cypriniformes > Xenocyprididae > Chanodichthys > Chanodichthys erythropterus. Next base: position 8,217,484 of record NC_090240.1, on the reverse strand, counting down.
TGGACTGCTCTCCAAGTCTATCCAAAGATTTTCTATGGGATTTAAAGGGTTAGTTCACCCAAAAATGAAAATTCTGTCATTTATTACTCACCCTCATGCGGTTCCACACCCATAAGACTTTTGTTAATCTTCAGGACACAAATTAAGATATTTTTTGTTGAAATCCGATGGCTCCGTGAGGCCTCCATGGGAAGCAATGACACTTCCTCTCTCAAGATCCATTTATGTACTAAAAACATATTTAAATCAGTTCATGTGAGTACAGTGGTTCAATATTAATATTATAAAGCAATAAGAATATTTTTTAACTTATTTAGTGATGGTACTGCTTAAGGAAGCTTCGGAGCGTTATGAATCTTTTGTGTCGAATCATAATTTGGATCGCGTGTCAAACTGCTGAAATCACGTGACTTTGGCGCTCCGAACCGCTGATTCAACACAAAAGATTCATAACGCTCCGAAGCTTCCTGAAGCAGTGTTTTGAAATCGGCCATGACTATATAAATCGTTATTTAGTTTTTTTGACGCACCAAAAATATTCTTGTCGCTTTATAATATTAATATTGAACCACTGTACTCACATGAACTGATTTAAATATGTTTTTAGTACATTAATGGATCTTGAGAGAGGAAATGTCATTGCTTCCTATCCAGGCCTCACGGACCTATCGGATTTCAACAAAAAATATCTTAATTTGTGTTCCGAAGATTAACGAAGGTCTTACGCTTGTGGAACGCCATGAGGGTGAGTAATAAATGACAGAATTTTCATTTTTGGGTGAACTAACCCTTTAAGTCAGGCCTCTGAATTGGCCACTCAAGGATGTTTAGGTATGTTTTGGATCATTATGTTGGAAGGTGAATAACCTGCCCATCTTCAGCTGTCTAGCAGAGAGATTTTGGAAGAATTTGGATGTACTTGGCAGCATACATTTTCCCTTCAATCCTTCCAAACGCCCAGTCCCTGCTGAAGAGAAACACCCCCTAACATAAAGCTGCCTCCACCATGCTTCACATGGAGGTATGGTGTGTTTTGGGTGGTGTGCTGTGTTGGCTTTTCACCAAACATAGCGCTGAAAGAAGGAAGGCTTTTCTGAAAAAGTGCCACACTCTCATTTGTGCTATGCAAAAACACACCTGGAAGACTGTGATGCCATCTGGCAGAAACTGCTATGGTCTGATCAGACCAAAATTGACATTTTCAGCATCCTGTGTTGTTGGCCCTCTGATTTCTTTGTCATGTGACCAATCACTCCACACAAAATGATATTAATGGAGAATGAACATCACAAGAACCTTCAATACCACAGATATTCTCAACTCAGACTTTTCTGCAAAGTTCAGCTTCAGCCTTAATCAAACACACCTGAACCTGACGATAATCAAGGTTTTCAGGAGTAATAGAGTTACAGGAAGGTGAGTTTGATAAAGGTTGGGAAAAAAAACCTTGATAGCCAGAGATGAGAAACCCTGCACTTAGAGCCAACACATCAAAAAATCCTTAATAATTGAATGTAATTCACCTTTTTTGAGAAATCTACACATTATTTATGATTGATCTTAATGTGATCTCTTACATATTGAAGGTGCATGTGATCCTACTAGCCACTTCAGTCCATTCTTATTGTGGATTACCGAGTAACAGCCCTAAAAATGTTTTATAACCCCTACAAAAACAAATCGGGCACTAAATGCACCAGAACACATAATTGAAATAGATTACAAACAGCATTTAAGTTTTAAAACAACTGTTTCATTAATCCACTTCTATCCAGACCCCTGAACTATCATCTACGCTTTGAAATAAAATATAGTCTTCATTAACATTTAATGGTTTTTGTGATTATTATTTGAGTCAAACTTCTGCTTTGATCACTGTATAAAGACGGATATCTTCATTGTGGGGTGCTTTTCTTTTTGTCTTCACCCCTGAAATGAATTAATCTCTGAGGGTGTGTTTGTGTTGTACTGTAAGCAGAGAGAGGAAATGAGCTGTAACTAAGAGAGAACGAAAGAGAGGGAAACTAATTAGTGGCAAAGCCTGTTTCCTCCCCTCTTCGGTACGGTCCAGAGGTTCCCGGAAGAATTAGAGACATTACTCTGGTGTTACTCTTCAGTAAATCACGCCTGTCCCTCTGTACGGGGTTTGACGTTATCATTAGTTGTTGGAAGTGGGAGGCAGATTCATCTTGGTCATCTCGGCTGCTGTCAGAAAGCGGCCGTCTGACCTCAGCAATGCTGCTGCCTATCTATTAGTCTCACTGCTAGGCGACTTTACAGCTTCATTTTTCTTCTGACATTATAAGCAACTTTCAGAGCCTGGAGTTTGTTGGCAAAACTCAATGCTTGATCTTCAATTTGACATGTTTATTTAGACAATCTTTCTCAGTGTTGCATGTCTATTACATCATCTTAATGTACCTAAAACATTAAATTGACTTCTGTGATAAATGTTGCCGTAAACCTCTTAAAGGAATAATCTTGTGTTGTTCCAAAAAAAAAAGTAAATAATTAAAGTCAAAGCAGAGTTAACCACTTTGTCTCTGAGCAACACACAGTAGTGGCATTCCTGAATGAATCAAAGCTTTTGAACAAATCAGATGAGTGAATGATTCAATGACTCACTCATAACGACAGTTGCTTAAAGGAACACTCCACTTTTTTTGAAAATAGGCTCATTTTCCAACTCCCCTAGAGTTAAACAGTTGAGTTTTACCGTTTTCGAATCCATTCAGCCGATCTCCGGTTCTGGCGGTACCACTTTTAGCATAGCTTAGCATAGTTCATTGAATCTGATTAGACTGTTAGCATTGCGCTTAAAAATGACCAGAGAGTTTTGATATTTTTCCTATTTAAAACTTGACTCTTCTGTAGTTAAATCGTGTACTAAGACCAACAGAAAATAAAAAGTTGTGATTTTCTAGGCTGATATGGCTAGGAACTATACTCTCATTCAGGCGTAATAATCAAGGAACTTTGCTGCTGTTCCATGGCTGCAGCAGTGCAATGATATTACGCAGCGCCCGTGAGCCCCTGCTTGCACAGGGAACGTGCCTTGCAACCATGGAGACATTTGTGAGAGACGCTGCGTAATATCATTGCGCTGCTGCAGCCATGATACGGCAGCAGAGTTCCTTGATTATTACACCTGAATGAGAGTATAGTTCCTAGCCATATCAGCCTGGAAAATCGCAACTTTTCATTTTCTGTCGGTCTTAGTAGACGATTTAACTACAGAAGAGTCAAGTTTTAAATAGGAAAAATATCAAAACTCTCTGGTCATTTTTAAGCGCAATGCTAACGGTCTAATCAGATTCAATGAACTATGCTAAGCTATGCTAAAAGTGGTACCTGTCACGGTTCGCAGATGCATTGTTTCCTTCTTGTCGCATGCTCTGTGTTATGACAGCAGTGGGTGTGTTTGTGTTTGTGTGCGAGTGTGTTTGTGGGTGTGCCCAGGCCACGTGGGTGATCAGTGGACCCAGCTGCCACTCATTATTCTCCCCACCTGCTGCTCATCACCTCAGTCTTTTTATACTCACCTCGTTCATCTCTCCTTGTCAGATCGTTGTTTGGTGTCCTGTTCGTGGTTGTCTTGTCTGTTCCTGACCGGAGTCCCAGTTGTTCGTCGTCTATCTGTGGATTACTGTCTTCGTGCCTTGTCTACTGCCTGGAACTTGGAATCATCTCACCGCCACTCTTCTGTCACCACGTCACGTCACCAGCCGACCATCTCAGTCCCTGCGCCACCTGAAGCCTGCCCGTTTTCATTGACTGTGTTTATATTACTGCTTGTTGTTGAATAAACGACGTCACTTGCATTTGCTTCCTGTAGTCAATCATGACAGAACGATCTGACCAAGGAGCGGAAGCAGCAAGCACTCAGCAGTCTTCACTGGAGGATTTCGTCAACAGCAGCATTCGTCGAATGGAGTCACAGGAGAGAAATCTTAACGAGACGGGAAGAGCCGTGCAGGCTCTCGTGGCGCAGGTATCCGAGCTCACCCAGCAAGTCCAGCTGCTTCGTGTTCCCGCTGCGCCGCCCACACCGGCCGTTTCCCCACCCACACCAGCGAGCGTCGCCGCTTCGGAGCCTCGTCTTCCAGTACCCGAAGCTTATTCAGGTGAACCAGGATTTTGTAGAGCTTTTCTGACACATTGTACCATGCACTTTGCTCTGCAGCCCCGCACTTTCAGCACCGAACTAAGCAGAGTGGCTTTCGTACTGACGCTTCTGACGGGGAAGGCATCGCTCTGGGGAACGGCGGTGTGGGAGAACCAAGACCCCTGCTGTACCTTGTTCCAGTCACTCTCCGCAGAAATGAAGAGAGTGTTCGACCGCTCAGTTGCGGGGAGAGAAGCCGCCAGACAGTTGGCGGAACTACGCCAAGGAGAGAAGTCGGTGTCTGATTATTCCATCGAATTGCGTACTTTGGCGGCAGAGTGTCACTGGAACGAGGAGCCGCAGTGGGACATGTTCCTGCATGGGTTGGCTGATCGTGTTCAAAGGGAGATCTACGCGCTGGACCTCCCCACCACGTTTAATGGTCTCATTGACCTGGCGCTCCGGGTGGATGCTCGGCTGACCAGGGCCGAGCGGAGAAGTCCAGCCCACAGGAGTGAGGAAGTCCGGAGGTCCAGCGGCGGGGACACGATCAGTCCCATTCAAGATCATGAGCCCATGCAGGTAGGTCGAGCTCGGCTTTCCCGGGAGGAGCGGGAGAGGCGGAGATCCCAAGGACTTTGTTTATATTGTGGCAAGGCGGGACATTTCGTTTACAACTGCCCGTTAAAAGGGGCAAGCCCGGCAGTAAGTTTGAGGCTACTGTCGGGTGGGATCTCCGCTGGAAAGTCCTCAACCACATCCACCCTCCTCCCGGTGAGATTGGGATGGTCACATCACCTTCACAACTGCAACGCACTTCTGGATTCCGGGGCAGAAGGTAACTTCATGGACCAATCTTTCGCCACCAAGTTCCACATCCCTTTCGGACCACTCACCGACAGAATCGCTGTTCACGCACTCAATGGACAGAGTCTTCCCACCATTTCTCACATTACTGAAGATATCACCCTGATCACCGCTGGCAACCATTCTGAACGGATTAAGTTTTTTATTTTTGATTCCCCTCACACCCCCGTCGTCCTTGGTCATCCTTGGTTCACCAGACACAACCCCCGGGTAGACTGGGTCCAGAACTGCATCGTGGCCTGGAGTGAGGAGTGTCATAAGTCTTGTCTTGTCTCTGCTTGTTCGTCTGTTTCTGGTTCTGTCTTACAGGAGGAAGCAGTGGATCTGTCTACCGTGCCCGTTGAGTACCAGGACCTGAAGGAGGTGTTCAGTAAGTCCAGGGCTGCTTCTCTTCCTCCGCATCGTCCCTACGACTGTGCCATAGATCTAGTACCAGGGAAGTCTCCGCCTAAAGGCAAGTTATATTCACTTTCGGTTCCCGAAAGAGAGGCTATGGAGAAATATATTTCTGATTCACTAGCAGCCGGGTTCATTCGCCATTCCTCTTCTCCAGCGGGGGCGGGGTTCTTTTTTGTGGGGAAGAAGGATGGTTCCCTGCGACCTTGTATTGATTACCGGGGGTTGAACAACATTACGGTAAAGAATACCTATCCTTTGCCGTTAATGTCTTCAGCCTTCGAGAGGTTGCAGGGAGCATCCGTCTTCACGAAATTGGATTTAAGAAATGCTTATCATTTGGTCCGCATCAGGGAGGGTGATGAATGGAAGACCGCCTTTAACACCCCTAGGGGGCACTTTGAATATTTGGTCATGCCGTTCGGGCTTTCCAACTCCCCAGCGGTCTTCCAGGCACTCGTCAATGACGGGCTGAGAGATATGGTCGATCAGTTCTTATATGTCTACCTGGACGACATATTGATTTTTTCCTCATCTCTCCAGGAACACGTACAGCACGTTCGACGAGTGCTTCAGAGGTTGCTAGTGAATGGGCTTTTTGTCAAGGCGGAGAAATGCGTTTTTCATGCACAGTCTGTTCCTTTCCTAGGATACATCGTGTCGACTGAGGGAGTACGCATGGACCCTGAGAAGGTTAAGGCTGTGGTAGATTGGCCAAATCCAGATTCCCGTAAGGCCCTACAGAGGTTTCTGGGGTTCGCCATTTTTTACCGGCGTTTCATTCGCAACTTCAGCCAACTAGCCTCTCCTCTGATCGCCTTGACCTCCCCCAAGACTACGTTCAGGTGGTCAGACGCAGCGGAAGCTGCGTTTGCCAAACTGAAGGCTCGCTTTGTTTCAGCCCCTATTCTCGTTGCCCCTGATCCATCACGGCAGTTTGTGGTGGAGGTCGACGCATCAGAGGTGGGGGTAGGTGCAGTGTTGTCCCAGCGTTCTTCCGCAGACGATAAGATGCATCCGTGCGCATTTTTTTCACATCGCTTATCTCCCGCTGAAAGTAACTACGACATTGGTAATCGGGAGTTGCTGGCAGTCAAGTTAGCATTGGAAGAATGGCGCCACTGGTTAGAGGGCTCTGGGGTACCCTTTATCGTCTGGACCGATCATAAGAACCTAGAATACATCAGAACTGCCAAAAGATTGAACTCCAGGCAGGCTCGGTGGGCACTTTTTTTCGGACGTTTTGATTTTACTCTCTCGTACCGCCCGGGTTCCAAGAACATCAAACCCGACTCTTTGTCTCGTATTTTTGACCGTTCCGAACGCCCGTCTACTCCCGAGTGCATTTTTCCCGAGAGATTAGTTATCTCCACACTCACATGGGAGGTCGAATCGAGAGTCAAGTCGGCTCTAGAAGGGGTAACGCCTCCGCCCGAGTGTCCACCTAACCGATTATTTGTGCCGGAGGGATTACGGTCCATGATCATTCAGTGGGGTCATTGTTCCAACGTGGCATGTCATCCAGGAGTCAGTCGAACTAAGTTTTTGGTTAAGCAACGATTCTGGTGGCCTCTCATGGCTCGTGACGTTCGCGATTTTGTCTTGGCTTGCTCAGTCTGCGCCGTTGGTAAGACTTCCAATCGTGCCCCAGATGGGTTACTTCAAACGCTGTCAGTCCCTTCGAGACCCTGGTCCCATATCTCGCTAGATTTTGTGACCACCCTCCCACCCTCCCAAGGGAACACGGTTGTTTTAACCGTAGTGGACCGGTTCTCGAAGGCGGCTCATTTTATTCCCTTGCCCAAATTACCCTCAGCCAAGGAGACAGCGGTTACGGTCATTGATCACGTCTTTCGGATTCATGGCCTCCCGGTAGATGTGGTCTCTGACAGGGGTCCCCAATTCGTTTCCAAATTTTGGCAGGAATTCTGTAAATTGCTGGGGGCGACTGTTAGTCTGTCATCTGGGTTTCACCCCCAGAGCAATGGTCAGACTGAGAGAGCCAATCAGGATTTGGAGCGAACGTTGCGATGTATGGTCTCCAAGAATCCTTCCTCTTGGAGTCAGCAACTCTCAATGGTGGAGTACGCACACAATACTTTACCAGTGTCGTCCATGGGCCTATCTCCGTTTGAATGCAGTGTAGGTTACCAGCCACCTATTTTTCCCAGTCTGGAATCCGAGGTCGCGGTCCCCTCTGCCCACGCCTTTGTCCAGAGGTGCCACCGAACTTGGACGAGAGCCCGAGAGACTCTCCTCCAAGTGAGGGAACGCACCAAGGCCAAGGCCGATCGCCACCGGTCAAGGCCTCCGGTTTACGTCGTCGGTCAAAAAGTGTGGCTTTCTACCAAGGACATTCCTCTCCGTTCCGTTTCTAAGAAGCTTGCTCCTAAATTTATTGGCCCGTTCACTGTCACCAAGATCATTAGTCCGGTGGCAGTCCGCCTTAAACTTCCTCCAGTGTACAGGAGGATTCATTCCGTCTTCCATGTCTCCAAAATTAAACCTGTTTTTCATTCTGAGATTAACCCGCCAGCCCCGGTTCCCCCACCACGGCGTCTCGTAGATGGGGAGCCAGCTTATTCGGTAACTCGTATTCTGGACTCTAGGCGGAGGGGACGCGGATTTCAGTACTTGGTGGACTGGGAAGGTTACGGTCCGGAGGAGAGGAGTTGGGTTCCTGCCAGGGACATTCTGGATCACACCCTTATCGAGGATTACAATCGACAGCAAAGGGAGTCGGGGAATGCCAGGAGGCATTCCTAGGAGGAGGGGTACTGTCACGGTTCGCAGATGCATTGTTTCCTTCTTGTCGCGTGCTCTGTGTTATGACAGCAGTGGGTGTGTTTGTGTTTGTGTGCGAGTGTGTTTGTGGGTGTGCCCAGGCCACGTGGGTGATCAGTGGACCCAGCTGCCACTCATTATTCTCCCCACCTGCTGCTCATCACCTCAGTCTTTTTATACTCACCTCGTTCATCTCTCCTTGTCAGATCGTTGTTTGGTGTCCTGTTCGTGGTTGTCTTGTCTGTTCCTGACCGGAGTCCCAGTTGTTCGTCGTCTATCTGTGGATTACTGTCTTCGTGCCTTGTCTACTGTCTGGAACCTGGAATCATCTCACCGCCACTCTTCTGTCACCACGTCACGTCACCAGCCGACCATCTCAGTCCCTGCGCCACCTGAAGCCTGCCCGTTTTCATTGACTGTGTTTATATTACTGCTTGTTGTTGAATAAACGACGTCACTTGCAATTGCTTCCTGTAGTCAATCATGACAGTACCGCCAGATCGGCTGAATGGATTCGAAAACGGTAAAACTCAACTGTTTAACTCTAGGGGAGTTGGAAAATGAGCCTATTTTCAAAAAAAGTGGAGTGTTCCTTTAATTCTTTCCTGAATTAATGAGTGTTTTAAGATGAGATTTGAAAACTGGAAGACTCAAACTATTGCGAACTTCTTCAGGAACTGAGTTCCATGAATGGGATCCGCATAACCAAAAGCTTGTGACCTCATGGAAGTTGTCAGAGTGTGTGGAAGAACAAGAGTAAGTGCAGAAGCCGATCTTAGAATGCGAGGAGGAGTGTGTACATGAAGCTCTAAAAGGTATGGATGTGCCAAATTGTTAAGTTAAAAGTGAAATTTTAAAATTTACACAATTTAACTGGGAGCCAATGGAGATGTTGTAGCACAGGAGAGATGTGATCAGAGATAGAGGTTTTGGTAATAACTCGAGCAGCAGCATTTTGCACCAACTGTAGTTTGTGAAGAAACTTAGAAGGAAGCCCATGAAAAAAAGCATTTTTAATAGTCGATTTGCGATGTTACAGGAGCATGCACAAGAGTAGCAGTGCTCTTGAGTGAAAGGACAGGATGCAAACGATTGATATTCCTAATGTGAAAGAATGCAGAACGGGTAATACTGTTAATATGAGCTTCAAACAACAGAGTTCTATCAAGGATGACACCCAAACTTTTCACCTGATTAGACAAGGGAACAGAGCAGTTATCTATCATCATAGAAGAAATATTTGACTTAGCTATTGTATTTTTTGAACCAACAAGAAGAATTTCAGTTTTCCTACTATTCAATTTGAGAAAATTACTTGAGAACCAAGTTTTTAATTCATCTAGGCACTCGACAATAGCAGGAGGAGGAAACTTTGAGGAAGGTTTAGAAGAAAGATAAAGTTGGGAGTCATCAGCATAACAATGGAAAAGGATGCCATATTTTCTAAAAATGGTGCAAACTGGTAAAAGATAAATAAGAAACAAAAGAGGTCCCAAGACAGAACCCTGTGGAACACCAGTGACAACAGAAGTGGGTTTAGATTTAAACTGTTTAAGTTGTACAAATTGACTGTGGTTTGTGAAATAGGAATGAAACCAACTTAAAGCCATACCAGTAATTCCAATCTGCTTAAGAGTATGGAGTGTGAAATGGTATTGAATGCTGCACTAGAATCGAGAAGGATAAGTATAGATACAAGACCAGAATCAGCAGCTAACAGCAGATCATTGGAAATCTTTAGAAGTGCAGTCTCAACATGATGGGAGCGAAACCCTGATTGGAACTGCTCATATAAACCATTACAGGAAAGATGGTCACGGAGCTGAAAAATTTTTTTTCAAGAATTTTAGACAAATTCAGAGAGGACGAAAATTGTCAAAATTCTTTGAGTCTGTCCCTGGTTTCTTGAGAATAAGTGTTATCACAGCAGTTTTAAGTGCAATAGGTACAGTACCAGAAAGAAGTAAAGTATGAATGAGATCAGTGACTGAATGATTCAATGACTCAGTTACTTGTCGCCACCTACTTGCATAATGACTACTTGTAACCTGCAGAAAAAAAATCCCCAACCACTAAGTGGGCAGTTACATCTACCTAACATTTTTATAGCAAAATATGGCGATTCAGGTTTGTTAATTCGCCACAATGACCAAAGTTTGCAAGTGACCTCTAAGTAAGTAGTGCCTCATGCATCGCTACACCAGCCGCGTTTCCATTACCCTTCAAATTGCGCAAATTGAAATTGCAAATTGAAAACACGCCCAATGGAAATGCGTCAATTTTGCAAAAGCTCCCATACATCACAAAAAAAGTTTTTATGCTCACATGAGGTGGTTTATTAGGCAATTCGAAAAAGGAATATTTTACGCATTTACAGGTCACCTTGTGTACATAAGAGTCATAAGATGGCGCAGTATGTTTGAACAGAAAATAAAAGACAAAATAACATGATATAAGAATATAAGATATGCCACAATTTATCAAGACCTCGAAGCAGATATGAGGGAGAAACAAACAAACACTTTATACATGGCCGCTCCAAAGTATAAGAGGCTTTCCTTGACATAAATGCTTGGATAACACACTTACGTTTCCTTTGATTAAAAATAATGGCTAGAAGCGATATACTTAAACCAACTAATATCCATCGCCATGATTTTTGGAATGACTTATTGCAAGAGGAAAATTTACTTTTTAGTCGCATAACATGGGTTTATGGAAATGCCGTCATTTCGCCATAGTTTTTTATCAACATTTAGAAAATATTGCAAAAGTTTTGTGCAAATCTGTAATGGAAACCCGGCTAGTGTTGACAATGGTCCTTCATTGCCTGCAATATTTAAGTTTTGCTAATGTGACCGCACCATATGGTGAATTCAAGTCATTTCGGAACAATCATATTTTTTAGTTGAACACACATGAAAACCACCACAAAGCTATAATTACAAGTGGGAAACTCAATCAATGGATGCAATATCTTGGTAAATTTTCATAAATAAATTAAAAACATAAAAAGCAAAACACACATGATACTTCATTTTCTAGAAGCTGTTTAAAAAACCTTGCTGCATTTGTGTGTCGTTTATTAATAGAAGGTACAGCGCCATCTTGCTCTGACCAAAGTGACTTGAACGCACCTGATGTCGTAAACACGACTTCCCAACTCATATATATATAACTAATTCCCAAAAAATATGAACTTCCCAGGAGGAGTTGAACACACCATTATTATATACCATATACAAAGCCATTAATATTTGATAGGATGCAATGCTGAATCATGCACAATAAGGAACATTAATTTAAAAAATATAATAAATAGGGTTAAATTTCATTTCATTATGTTTTTAATGAGAACTAATCAGAGCACGATCTCAGTTCATGTAAAATGCTCTAATCCAGTAGTCAGCAATTATAATTATGATTCACTCATACTTACAGCATTTATTAAACCCATATAATTGTGTTATTGGTGAACAGATCATTGATCTAACATCATGTTGTGTGTTGTTGCTCAGGCCCTGATTGATTTCAGCAGTGCTGTTGTATCTGTGCGTGTGGGCAGGTTTGGCAGTGAGCCTGCATGCTGCGCTCTCATTTCTGGGCTTTCTGCTCTTTAATAATGCATATACAGCACTCATTTAAAGCTAGCATGACCCATCTCCACCCAGGCCCCTTGACAATCTCACATTCACTTTCTTAGTTTCTGAAACCAGAAGGCACAGGGGAGCATCTGCTAGTGAGGATGAAATCTAGACCGTGAGCAAAATGTTGCACAGCATGTGACTGAAGTTTCTGTTGAGTGACCCCTCAGCTCTTTAATATTCAATAACTCTAATCTGTGTCTCTGGTTAACATAAGCGAACTACAGGCTACAGAGATATGCTGCTCATTGTAGTGCAGCCCACCAGAAAATAAAGTGCAGAACTTATAGACATATACATGCAGTCCTGAATACTGATTGGTCAATGCAGTGCTAAAATACAAAAATCATTCATTCTAAACACTGCAATATTGCATTTAAAAAAAATACTGTGTTTTGTTTCAAAAGCTGCATATGTCATTGAGGCTGCCTCATTTCAGAAATGAAACCATTATATTGCATAGTAATAAAAATAAATTACAACAATTAATGCCTCTTGAGGAATAAGTCTATTTTATCAACCTTATTTTTCAAGGAGGAAGTAAGCTATTTTCTGTTAATGTGCGAGACTTCCAATTTATTAGCAAGGGAAATAGGGAAATAATGAGAAGACAAAGTGCAGTAAATGGTAAAACTATTTGCGCTGTAAACCGTGTTTATTATGAAAGCTTGTTTCCACCACGGAATAAAACAATTTAAAAGATAATTGCGACTTTTTATCTCACAATTCTGACTTTATAACTTTCAACTGCAAGTTTATATCATGCATTTCTGAGGAAAAAAAAAACACAATTGTGAGAAAAATGTCTGAAATGTGAGATAAAAAGTTCTATTTTTTATTCAGTTGTTGAAAAAGCTTCCATAGTTTATAGTTACAACAATGCAAATTGGTATTTCTTACCATATTATATAAATACAATATTGTTTTGTACTGCTAAAAAGTTTAGTACTGCTAAAATTAACTGGAAGTGGATGACAATGGAAGCCAGACACATTCAATTTACAAAATGGCTGTGTGACGTGACAATAGATCCCATTATAATCAGTGACACTGTCTACACTGCATGCGATGCGACACAGCACAACAAATTGAACATTGAACTGATGCCTCATTCTATTTCTGACTTACTCCAAGTGCTTGCACTACTTCTGACATGAAGGAAAAATGGATTTGCAACAGTTGCTTAGTCGCGTTCAGTGTGGAGAGCTGTCCACGACAACGTCGCGTCTGGTGTAAATGGTGTTACGTGAAAAATAAGATGGATAACAGTAACTTTCTGAAAAGCTAAAGTGTTTGTGTCAGAAACTTCTAAAAGGAATCTTCTAAAGGAAGGATGACATTTTTTTTCGAGACAAAATTAATTGCTTAACATTTCACTGAAAATGTTGTGTTCTTAAAGAGGCATAGTAGCTCTTTAGCTAGTGGTAGTTTAAGTACCAATACCATAGATATGTATACATAGATTCCACATTTGACCACTACAGACATGTCAACGCATCCGCCATCTTGGAACGGTCTATTGTCATCACTCACAGTAAAAATCAAGATGCCACAACATTGCGCAGCCTCTGGTTGTAAAGACCCCTAGAAATGGGGTAACCGTTCACAGATGAGAATGTGTTATTTTGTGTTTTTATGTATTAACTCAATATTACAGGTTTTTAAACTATGGTAAATTTGGTAACACTTTAGCATGGGGAACAATTCTCACCTTTAACTAGTTGCTTATTAGCTTACATATTGGCTGTTTATTGGTAGTTATAAAGCACATAGTAATGCCTTATTTTGCAAGATCAAATTGTACATCCCTAAATCCTACCCATACCTAAACTTAAATGCTACAACAACTACCTTACTAACTATTAATAAGCAGTAAATTAAGAGTTTATTTGAGGCAAAATGTATAGTTAATATGAAAATGAATGTGTTCCCCATACCAAACGACTGCACAGTAAAATCCCCAGAGTTAAATCAACTCTGCTCAGAGTACATATGGTCCCTCTCTAAATAGTGTTAAAGTAACACTGAAGCAGAGTTAAAGTTAATGAGATAATTAAGCAATTAATAAGCAAATAATAAAAATAACATGTCAATGTGTGTGTGCGTGTGTGTCTATGTGTGCATATTCTCAACAGTTACAGTGCTGACAGATGAATGCTGGTAACCCTGGATTGCAGGCTTGGTGGGCCCAGAAACTGCATGGGGCACATTTCACCCAAACCTCATCAGATTCAATATTTAAAACACTGGCAGAGACACCTCAGTCTTTCTTTTCCATGTCCTAGTCATTCTGTAATAACATTTGAGTCAAGAAATTAACTCAAACTTGTGATACAACCATCCCCGCTCCTGTCAGCCATTTTTTAGCTAGCTGTATTACTATAGTGGTTTGAAATAAGCAGGGGGAAAATCCATCACATATTGCCTAAGAAACTACTATTTAATCTAATATAAGTTATACACTGCGTTCCAAATTATTATGCAAGAGACAAATCAGTAAGATTTCTGTACAATAAACATTCAGATTTTAGTTTTTCTAAGAAAATGTTTGTTTGTTTATCCATGTCTTTTTAGATAACTGGTATCAATCTCAGACAAAATAATTTTCCAGATCTATGGAAACCCTACTTAGAGGTCGTTCCACATTATTAAGCAAGTCACAGTTCTCATGCAATATGAGATCTTTTTGAAGATGAAATGGTGCAATGTTGTGCAAAAGGCATGAAAACAACTAATTTTGTGTGAAACTGAATGGAGATTATCGAATTATCATAAGATTTGTGAGTGATTTAGAGCACAGCAGAACTCGGTCAGATAAAGGCTTATTGAGGAAAGTTCCTGTCAAAAAAATGAATTGTATTAAAAGGGCAGCTCTAAAAAAAGCCAGTGTTGAGCAGCAAACAGGTATTTGAAGCTGCTGGTGTCTCTGGAGTCTTGAGAACCTCACCATGCAGGCTGGCAGTTGTGCGTAAAGATGCATTTCATCCACTCCAAACCGAAGCTCACAAAGAGAAACATTTACAGTGGGTTTAGAAATACATGAAGACTCATTTTTAAGTAGTTTTATTCACTGAATAATGCCGTACTACTACTGAATGGTCTAAACGGATGGATTTCTGGATGGTTGGTGAATGGCCACCATGTTCCAACAAGACTGCGACGTCAACAAGGAGCTGGCGGGTGATGATTTGGGCTGGAATATTAGGAAGTGAGATGGAGGGCATTAAAATGACTTTTGCAAGGTATGTGGAGTTCATAACTGGCCATTTTCAGCTATGGTATAAAAAGGAGGATAGTGCAATGCAATGCACTATTGTACAATGCACTATGCACTATCCCTTGCTGCCAAAAAGAGCACAGCAATAAAACTGTTTGTATTTCTACACCCACTGTAAATGTTTCTCTTTGTGAGGTTTGGTTAGTGGTGTCTAAAATGCATCTTTACGCACAACTGCCAGCCTGTATGGAGAGCTTCTTGAGACTCCAGAGACACCAGCAGCTTCAAATACCTGCTTGCTGCTCAACACTGGCTTTTTTATATAGCTGCCCTTTTAATACAATTAATTTTTTTGACAGGAACTTTCATTAATAAGCCTTTATCTGACCGAGTTCTGCTGTGCTCTAAATCACTCACAAATCTTATAATGATTCGATAATCGCCATTCAGTTTCACACAATATTAGTTGTTTTCATGCCTTTTGCACAACATTGAACCATTTCATGCTTTTCATCTTCAGAAGGATCTTTCTTCCTCCCCATATTGCATGAGAACTGTGACTTGCTTAATAATGTGGAACAATCTCTAAGTAGGGTTTCCATAGATCTGGAAAATTATTTTGTCTGAGATTTATACCAGTTATCTAAAAAGACATGGATAAATAAACAAACAAACATTTTCTTAGAAAAACTAAAATCTGAATGTTTATTGTACTGAAATATTACTGATATGTCACTTGCATAATAATTTGGAACGCAGTGTACAATTTTATCTGCATTTGTATACATACTAAACAAAATATAGTCTTGGTCAAACCTTTTACTTTCTTACCTCAAAATCTGTTTTTCTCTATATATTCTGAATGTGCCTGTTTCCAGCCTTGACAATCAACATGTGGGATCGGAGAGAAAGTAGGAAAATAATCAAGAGATCAAATGACTCCTATCTTGTCCCTAATTGGTGGAATTGATTGTGTTACATTCATCCCCATGTTAAAACTATCCCTGGTCTCCCTATTTTTTAAGTGTTAATTCATAGTGCTTGTTTTGTGTGTTATCAGGGCTTGGCAAACTATGTCAATATCATCCTCCTTTTGTGTATTATAAATGCTTAAGCATTAAAGTTTATTAAATTAACCTACATTAAAGAACTACTCCCCAAATAACATGCAATATTACTTTTCAACCACAGATAGTGATAGAGAGTCCACACACATTGCACATTAAGATGTTTTACACATTATTAAATAAATTGTTTTCATGAAGACTGTGCTCATAGTTTTCTATAAAAGATGTTTTAATTGTCGTTGGTGACATGATGACATGACCCTCGATGTTTCTCTAAACGTCTAAGAGAAGTCTCACGCTCATTGGCTGCCGCCGCTGTAGATACGCTAGTAGCGCTAGTGTCGTTTGGTGAGGTGAAGAACGAAAGCTTGCTTTACCAGTGAAGACAGTGGGAAAATCTGTACCTGTACGACTGAAGAAACAGAAAAGGTCTGAAGCCAGTCTCTACCTTACGATTTCAACCACCTGTGCTGTTGGTACACACATAAAAAAAGACGTAACATCGTACAATACCATAATTTCATCCGGTTCCAGGGTGAGTTCTCAGATTTTGACCACAAAATCCTAGGAATTTTGTATATGTGGGTCCGTCTTACCAACCAAAGGTATTAAATGGTAGCCAGATATTTTGCCACATTGTATCACTGGTCTGAGTTGAGGACCCTCCTTATGTATTTTTGGGAACCAATTTAAGTGTGGATTCCCCACGGTAAAGGCAAAAGAACAATCTATAAATTGTTGTTTCTCCAATAACTGTAAACAACTGATAACTTGTTTCTTGTGTTTACCATTGGGATCATGCTTCAACCTTTCATATGTATTACTGTCCTTAGTATTCAACACCACTGTACATCTTCCCTTATCCGCTGGATGTTTCATAAAAACATTTGTAAAACATGACATCATACATGTTAGGGCTGAGTTTTTCGTTGCATTTTACACAGCTCTGACCAGCAGTGCTGCCAGCCTGTGATGTTTCAAATGCTTCAAATCCTTCTTTTCTGTTTATGAACATGACATGACTGGAAGCCTGGAATTTCCCACTGAATCTGACCTGACAGCTAGTATTGTATGCTTACCATATTCAGCATAAAGCAAGGCCACAAATTTGAACACAGGATACCTGCTTTAGTATATTTAATATGCCGTAATATTTTTAATAAAAGCAATAAGGTGTAAACAATGAGCAATACATATTTATAATTGTACAGGTGCTGGTCATATAATTAGAATATAATCAAAAAGTTTATTTCACTAATTCCATTCAAAAAGTGAAACGTTTATATTATATTCATTCATTACACACAGACTGATATATTTCAAATGTTTATTTCTTTTCATTTTGATGATTATAACTGAAAACTAAGGAAAATCCCAAATTCAGTATCTCAGAAAATTTGAATATTACTTAAGACCAATACAAAGAAAGGATTTTTAGAAATCTTGGCCAACTGAAAAGCATGAAAAGTATGAGCATGTGCAGCACTCAATACTGAGTTGGGGCTCCTTTTGCCTGATTTACGGCAGCAATGCGGCGTGGCATGGAGTCGATCAGTCTGTGGCACTGCTCAGGTGTTATGAGAGCCCAGGTTGCTCTGATAGTGGCCTTCACAATACCCCGTGGATTTTCTATGGGTTTAAGGTCATGCGAATTTGCTGGCCAATTAAGAACAGGGATAAACCAGGTACCGGTAGCTTTGGCACTGTGTGCAGGTGCCAAGTCCTGTTGGAAAATGAAATCTGCATCTCCATAAAGTTGGTCAGCAGCAGGAAGCATGAAGTGCTCTAAAACTTCCTGGTATACGGTTGTGATAACCTTGGACCTCAGAAAACACAAGTGGACCAACACCAGCAGATGACATGGCACCCCAAACCATCACTGACTGTGGAAACTTTACACTGGACCTCAAGCAATGTGGGTTGTGTGCCTCTCCTCTCTTCCTCCAGACTCTGGGACCCTGATTTCCAAAGGAAATGCAAAATTTACTTTCATCAGAGAACATAACTCAGCAGCAGTCCAGTCCTTTTTGTCTTTAGACGCTTCTGACGCTGTCTGTTGTTCAAGAGTGGCTTGACACAAGGAACGAGACAGCTGAAAACCATGTCTTGCATACGTCTGTGCGTAGTGGTTCTTGAAGCACTGACTCCAGCTACAGTCCATTCTTTGTGAATCTCCCCCACATTTTTGAATGGGTTTTGTTTCACAAAACGGTTATCCCTATTGCTTGTACAATTCCCTTCCCTTCGCCTCTCTATTAATTTGTTTGGACACAGAGCTCTGTGAACAGCCAGCCTCTTTTGCTATGACCTTTTGTGTCTTGCCCTCCTTGTGCAAGGTGTCAATGGTCATCTTTTGGACAACTGTGAAGTCAGCAGTCTTCCCCATGATTGTGTAGCCTACATAACTAGACTGAGAGACCATTTAAAAGCCTTTGCAGGTGTTTTGAGTTAATTAGCTGATTAGAGTGTGTTACAAGATGTCTTCAATATTGAACTTTTTCAAAATATTCAAATTTTCTGAGATACTGAATTTGAGATTTTCCTTAGTTGTCAGTTATAATCATCAAAATTAAAAGAAATAAACATTTGAAATATATCAGTCTGTGTAATGAATGAATATAATATAAAAGTTTCACTTTTTGAATGGAATTAGTGAAATAAATCAACTTTTTGATGATATTCTAATTATATGACCAGCACCTGTATGAGCCATGTGTCATATGTGTGTCATAAGCAATGAGTTACAATATTATTATTTACGCAGTTGATATTCTTACACTGTTCAGATGTCACATCGCACCTAAATAGTGCTATTCTGTCTAACTGAATCAGCATTTGATTGCCTTTTTCTTTAGCTAACTGTAGTGTGTGTTTGCTTGTCATTGATGTAAGTGGTGAGAACAGCAGTTCAATAATCTCCAAATGGCTGCTCTATGCTTCTGGCAGCCTTGTCGATTCTTGACGGTGTTGGTTTCATTAAGCATTTGGCAGTGTGTCCGTGGCCCCTGAAGGCAGGGGAATGAATATGGGAATGGAGTGTGGAGAGCTTCCTCAGGTGCTTCTGAATGGCATACTGGGGACACTGGCAAACCAACTTTCTTCCTTCACCCCTCATTGTCAGCGCTCTACCCATCCTCTGTTTCTCTCTGATGTGCCGTTTGGCATAGAATGAGGCATGAAGAGCCAAGCTGAGCAACGGATTCATCCATGATAGGAGAAAATCAAAAGAGAAAATGAACTCCCATCCACCTGGCAGCTTTCATGTGGTGAATGTGGGAGGTGATATGAAGAGTCATGGGGTTGTACATGTGTTTATGTGCTGGAAATGAAAGGTACACCGAAAACAGAGAAGAGAGGAGAATGTGACATCCACAGAGGAGATGAAAAGCCTCTTTGATTGAGAGAGACAGCGAGGAGAGCGACAGGCACCCGCGCTTGATCTGGTACCAATCACCGGGAAGTACTGTCAGCTGTCCAACAAGAACCTGACTGTTTACACCAACCTCTGATCTGACCTGTGTGACAAACACACTGCGTCCAAAAGCTTAGGCAGTGACTTGTTTCCTCGTTGTCTTATCAGGCAATGACTCTGCAGCCAGCGTTTGTGCACGAAGGCACCTCACAAAACTGATTTCAGAAAGGTTTCTTAGAAAGCATAATGGTTCAGTGATCTACAGCAAAATAGAGTGAGCTTTGGTGATAAATAAATATTTAATGTCTACAGTAGTAATTTCTTGTTAGAAGTGGAAAACATTGGTCAAAAACGTACATTTATACACAAACTGCAACTTTCAGATGCCATCTTTATTTTTTAGTAGGGATGTCCAGATCCAATCACGCGATCGGAAATCTCGGATATGGTTCTTGGTAAAAAAATCGAACCATACGGTTCTCCAATTATGGTTCGGTATGCACTTGCACCGTGGTCCATCTCGAATGACGACGCATCTATTGGTTAATATGGTTTGTTTAAAATAGCAACGTGGAAAACAGACAGACAGAGTTCAGATAATGTATGTTTCAGTCGATGGATGCGCAAAACGTTACAACAACGATAATCAGAAAGCGTGAACAAAACAGTTAGCCTACTCTTTGTAAACTGTTAACTGCGAGTGCCGTCTGCTCTAATGTCCAGTCATGTACGCCGTCGATAGCGCGCGAGCGCAGGTGAGACCTGAACAGCACACGTTGCTATCTGTGTTTAAACTAAACTCATTTAAGCCTTGTTGATTTAAACCTTCAAGTACAAGACGCAAAAGAGCGCTCGCACGCTGTGAGAAGATTTGTGTGCAGGGCCGGTTCTAGACATTTGGAGGCCCTAGGCATAATTTAAGTTTGAGGCCCCTGACTCTTCTCCCCTCGTTAATATTGTAATAATTTTACCGTTACTCTCCAAATTAATGTAGAAACAACTTAAAGCAACAGCTTAAAAAAAAAAAAAAAAAATGTATCTGTGGCCTGGCCCAAATAAATGTATCCATATATTTCCTACCTTTTAGACAGGTAGGAAATATATAGTAATTGAATAAATTTATCAAACACTTTATGCAGTCTTCACTGCATAAATTATAAATTAAACATAAGCCTTATTAAAGCAATTGTCTCTGTTGGCTTTGTTCTTTGATGAACATTAATGACAGACATCACAGTGACTGGTTTATTAGGCTGCTGTCACTTTAAGAGCTCCCGCTGATGTGACGCGCATCTCATTTTCTCACAACTCTTTAAGTTCATTTAAGACGTTATTTAACTCTTTTAAGACTACTCTAATGAGGATACTTGACAAAACAGGCATAATTCTGTGTTATTGTTTGTTCAAGAGTGAAAGGGAACTTGATATTGCTGCGCATTTCTGTCTTTTCTTTTCTGTGAGTCTTGTGTGTCAAATGCAGTGCACGTTATTAAAAAAGTAATTAGTTATAGTTATTAGTTACTTCTCACAAATAGTAAATGAGTTAATAACCGAGTTACATTATTATAAAAGAAACTAATTACCAGGGAAAGTAAATATTGTTTTTTACTTTTTACTTAATTTTTTAAAAAAATGCCCCCAATATTGAATATGTTAAATAAATGAAATGGACATGCAATTTCTCTGTACTGTATACGTGTTGGTAGCCATTAAATACGTATTTAGTTTAATATTTATGTTTAAATAGGCCTATTATAATGTTATTTTTAAATTTAGTCTATTTGATTATGAAAAGTGAACAGCATGAGTAAGATGCATCATGCGCAATATATCGGGACACATGGAATGGGTCAGACATGATTTTAAACACTTCATTAAGTTTTGTTTTGTAGAAAGCCTTTCTTTAAAGTGAATTTCGTTTTGAAAAATTGTATCTTAATTTTAATCAATGTTTCATCAACCAATTGCCTGGATTTAATAAATAAGAAGCAAATATAGCAGGCAATATAATAATGACATGGAGGTGCCGGCGCCATCACTGGCGCGTGAACTGGCGCGTCTTATAAATGAACCGAAACTCAGCGGCTGCTTGCCTCACAGACATGAGAAATATATAGAAAGCTTGAAATGACTACTTTTAAACTAAATAATTCAAAACGAAAAGAAATAGGCTCTCTGATGATCATTCGAATGAAATGTGCATTCTCTCTCTAAGCGTGTCCACGGAGATGATGAGAGTCAGTAATGTCAACTTCATTTTCGCAGCCGACACTGATTCAGAAAACATTAGTTTATTAATAAACAATTAAAATGTCTCCTTGCTGTTTTTGGCACTTTCATAATCATTACTTTTGCAGGCTTTTTATGGCAAGCTTTATTTAGCATTTTGCTTCGCAACACCCACAGGATGTGTTCGTTTTGGCGAGTCCATCGGACCTACTCTGACTATGGTTAAGATAAACATCGTCACTATTTTTAGTTAATTAATAAATATTTAAATAAATTGTAGACAGGACATTTGTACATTTTATTTTTTATTTTATTATTATTTTTTTATTTTTATTTATTTTTTTTTTGTCCCTCTGTCTGGGCCCCATCCCGCCAATCGGGCCCTAGGCACGTGCCTAGTTTGCCTTTGCGTTAATCCGGCTCATCTGAAGCGCGCACATGCTTGTTTCAGTCAGCGTGCAGAAAAGAACCCAGAGTTCTTTTCAAGTCTTGCGCTTCAGCGGACAAATTCATACAAAAATTATGTCAACATGCCCGTCTTAGCGAGTATCCTAGCAAACATAGTCAGTTATGTCTTAAGTGAACGTATATTAGTCGATAAAGACAGCGCATATGTAACAGTATATGTACTGGATCGTGCATGTCTTAAAGGGAAACTATTCTGCTGCCTGTTTTTAATGTTAAATCAAACAACAAATAACAAAGAAATCACACACTGCTCTTGACTGAATAGTTTTTGTAACTTCAATAATGATTAATCTTTATTTATTTTATACAGTATATGCAGTGATATTTAATAATTGATTACTTTATCCATTTTCTGTACGTGAAAACTACTGTTAGATACCTGAAAAACCTGAAAGCACTGTTCCTGGATCGTGGATCTGTTTTTTTCGCTCTTCTTTATTCTTTTTTATGTATTATATAAGTATCGGATCGGGACTCAGTATCGGTAGATACTCAAAATCAAATGACTCAGACTCGAGGGCAAAAAAACGTGATCGGGACATCCCTATTTTTTAGCTCAACCGTCACAGGACTGGAACACACAGGATTGTGGGATATCAAAGGCAGCAAAGGATACATCTACAGTATGCTGAATTCAAAAATTGATCAGAGGAAGGTATCTCGGGAGACAGGAAGTGAAGCTTACATTGGATTCGGACTTGCCTTGATGCCTTCCTACCATCTTCCGAAGGCAGCATTTTTCAGCTTTCAGAAGCAACCTTGATGTTTATTAAAGCCATAGATTATTTTGTCCCAAAACTGAAGAGAAATTTTAAATATTATTCTGGTTGCTCTTGTCCATGTAAACACAATGACTGGAAAGTCAAATGCCAAAAGCCTCGAAAAGGAGCCAAAGCAACACAAAATATCATAAAAGCAGGTCACTAAATTCCAAAATATAAAACCATGTTCTGAATTGTGTGAGAAATGCATGCAACTGCTGCAACCAGGTCGACCAAGTGAGCTGAATTTTGTGAATTAATTATCCAGTTTTGAGTACTGAATTAACTATTTAATTCACTCAAAAAAATAACTTGTTGGTCTAACTTAATTCAATTATGACACCTATTTCCACACAGTTGAACTGATTTATTTGAACTTAAGCTAGGTTAATTGTACTAATGAGTGAAATTCATCCTAATTGAATGAGATCACACCAGTTTCATTTGACGTATTCTGTGTATGTTTCCTGAACATAATTCATTCTTGTTGATCCAACCAGTGCTTTTTTTTTTTTTTTTTTTTGTTACCATCATGGTGAAGATGTGCGCTTGTGCTTAGGTTTTGAGAAGCTGTTGTACACCAACATACATGTTTCATGACCATTGAGAGGGGAAAAGCTGATGACCATATGTAGACTGTGTAAATTTTGTGCTGGCCCTCAAACTAACTTATTTATATTTCTATAAAAACTAAACTAAAATAACACTTATTTATATGCTAAGTAACATTTATAGCATGCAACTAATGTTCAGATAAAGAACTTCTCATTACTGGCTTGAGCACAGTTAATGCTCGTTGAGAACAATATAAATTTGTTTTACGTAGCCACCTAGAGCCTAACCACAAGGTCTACACTTCAGCATAATGGTAACCTCAAAAAATCGACATAACATAAACTCTTTTAAATGTCAAATATAACTGAACTTCAAACTTTAAAAGGTATTTCCCTTTACTAAAAAACACATTAAACAGCACTTAAGTTCAACATTTACTGTCCCAATCTTTCCCTACGCAAAGCATGCTGGGAACTAGAAATCCACTGCCCAGGTTCAATCAATGCAACATAAATGATTCATGTAGTCCCAACACAAATGGTTTAGGTTGACCTAACATTTTGCAAATTTAATTTCATTTAACATAATACAATTGAGTGTGAATGCCAATTAAGTAAAAAACTAAAGATTTGTGTTGGTTCAGCTTATTTTATTTAAATAAACTGAACAAGCAGCTAGAATCATTTTTTTGAGTGTTGATGAGATCTATCATAATTAAAAACATTCACATTTTTGGTCATCCTCTCTCTGACTCTGCCTTTAAGACTTCTGTATGTAAATGACATTTCAGTGAGATTGCTGTACTGATGCAGGTCACACTGTTTTTCATCGGGCTGGTCGTTAATTATTATTATATGTAAATATAGGTGATTATATGTTAATGAACTTTGGCATACAATCATGATGACTTGTAAATGAGTTGTTTTCTAGGGTGTTCAGGGTGGTTTCCTACTGGTCCAAATCAAAACAACCCCAAGTCTTTACAGTTGTGTTCCAAATAACTATGCACTATGTGCGCTATGTCAATTGTATGAATTTTATACAGTTGTTTATTTTGTCATTCAACAGTCTGATAGCCCCTCCTTCTTTATTCAAGGAAAGCTGTGACCGTTCAGTGCAAGAAGTGTCCAATATTCCTTCATTTTTTTCAGTTAATTAAGTGCATCATCCAGGTGTTTGAAGTGCTCTTTTTCATTTTTGGAATTTTCCATGTGAACAATAATCACACTATTTATGCTACATAAAAACTGTATAATGGCAAAGAGTAGTGCATAAGTATGCAAATTTGGACGTGCATTTTGATATTCTGGAGAATATCATAAGCCTGATTGCTTAGAAAAGTAGTAAGACATCAGCAAGCCACACTAGAAATCATTCATGTCTGTACCACAAAAATTGTGAAATCACATACCAGAGTTTAATACATTGCCCTCCAAAAGTTTGGAAACACCCTGGCAAAGTGTGGTTTTGGACAATATCAGCATAAATCCTTATCATTTTTTGGTGCAAATACATTAAAGTAACTTGACATTATCATTGAAGACCAGCAATAATAATTTTCATTTTGATTACATAATAATGGCAATATATACATATCAAAGTCAGACATGCCCCTTTGCCAGCTGTGATGCCTGGTTACTAGTTTAAAATTGGCCCAGGTTTGTAAAAGATTTTTGGGTCAGCACACCTTAATAGCTTCAACAATTGATTGCCAATGAAGCTTAGAATACAATGAACCAATTAGAACCCAGTTTGGGTCAGATAGCTGCTAATGGTTGATACTTTGATGAATCGAAAATTCAAGTTTTTTCTATGTATAAACTGTTTATGTAAAAAAAAAAAAAAAAAAAGTTTAAAATCACCAACAATGTGTAATAGATGCTTGTTTTAATGTTAATTCTGTCATGACAACTCTCTGGAGATTGACATGACAATGATAATGTATTTGGTCTTGGCAGAATAGATCTGCTTCACTGCTGCTGAAAATTCACACATATTGCTGTGAGCATGTGAGCATGCTGCTGCACATTTAACATACATGAAAGATCCCTGTAGCAGATCTATACAGGTGGAGCTGGGGAAGGAGGAGGGGTTCTGAAAAGTGTTGAGCATTTGCCGCTTATGCAACATGTGCTGTGTAGATAATGACACGATCGCTACCAAATGAGTTAAAGACCTATCAGCCTGCGACATCTAGAGTTTCATGCCAGAACTATGTAATTATTTCTGTTGTAGAACAATACAGACTTATGGTTTATTAAACAGGATTTTTATCATATGTCCAACACGCTATTCAGCTCTTCTGGGTCTCTCATCCACTATACAGATGCCAGCAGTCTTCAGATCTCTGCACTGCCTGTATAAATGTGTTCTGCTGCTATTACGGATGAAATCGACTCAAATCATCCTTCGTGACTGTACAGCACGTACAATATTATGTTCTACCCAGAAGCAGCCATTATCATCAGCCGCAGATCTCTGAGGATGTTCTGATAGATGGTGAATGTTACTCCCTGAGGTTAAATATAAAGTGTGATGTTTGTTTGGAGATATGATTGTCTCATCTGCAAAGTCATTTACCTGCAGCCCATTGAGTTTATTATAGATATTACAGACTATTATAAAACAGCTCAAAGTTTTTCGAGCTCTGCATCAATAACTAGAGATTTTCTTGATATTTTTAACCCATTTTAGCCCACTGGCAACTATAGATGCGGCAGAGTATAGTTGTCATTTTCCTTTTGTAAGTATTTTTCTAGATGTTTTCCATGTTTTATGTCTCAATGACATGCAAGAAAACAACAAAATAAAGGATTTCAAAACAAAAAAAGTTATTCACTTCCTTCCTGTAACATGACGCTGTCAACTTCCTACACCTACTTCCAGGAAGCATAGCGAGGGCATACCCTCCCAAATAAAAGTAATTTTCATGTTAATATGAAGTATTTTTTGTTGACATATATCTACATAATCACGAGGGTCTCTAGAATCATCCAAACAAAACAAATCTTACAAGATATCTATAGTTTTTTTGTATACTTAGTCAAAAGTCCAAGCGGCAACTATAGTTGCCGGTGGGCAAATAACTTGTAAGTACATATATAATGGGGAAATGGGGTATACTGTGTTTAATGGGTTAATAAATCAAGATTATTGGTCTTGTTTAGTGCCTTTTGCTTTCATAATATTTTATATTGATATATATTGTTATTGTTTATTTATTTTTTTAATTTATGTATTTTTTGTTTGTTTGTTATATGTGACTCTGGACTACAAAACCAGTCATAAGGGTACATTTTTTGAAATTGAGGTTTATACATCATCTGAAAGCTGAATATATATATATATATATATATATATATATATATATATATATATATATATATATATATATATATATATATATATATATATATATATATATATATATATATATATATATATATATAAGCTTTCCATTGATGTATGGTTTATTAGGATAGGACATTTGGCCAAGATACAGCTATTTGAAAATCTGGAATCTGAAGGTGCAAAAAAATTAAAATATTGAGAAAACTGCCTTTAAAGTTGTCCAAATGAAGTCCTTAACAATGTATATCAATTCACAAAAATATTTTTTTATACATTTA
The DNA here is from genome assembly GCF_024489055.1 of Chanodichthys erythropterus. Lineage (NCBI taxonomy): Eukaryota > Metazoa > Chordata > Actinopteri > Cypriniformes > Xenocyprididae > Chanodichthys > Chanodichthys erythropterus. Next base: position 8,190,350 of record NC_090240.1, on the reverse strand, counting down.
CGGTAGAAAATTTACAAAATATCTTCATGGAACATGATCTTTACTTAATATCCTAATAATTTTTGCCATAAAAGAAAAAAATCAATAATTTTGATCCATACAATAGTTTGTTGGCAATAGTTACAAATACACCAATGACAATTCTCATATAATGAGAAATCAGATGTTCTTTGACCTTTTGAAATATTAAAAGAGTTATACTGTACTGTGAAAACATTCAGAAAAGACCATTTATTGAAATTAAGGTCTCATTATAAAATCCCCAAATTAAATTTGAATACATAAACACATGTCCACATCAGCGATGCCTGCTTGGTGTTTAGAGACTTGGCCAGTCCAGTCACACTGAGATAATAGGGAGGAAGTAGGATCTATATTGTTATTCCTAAACAACAGAAAACCAAAGAAAAAAACCTGAACGGCTCCCTGTCTGACCAGGGGCCTGTTTCATAAAACAAGTTTACCAAATAATCCAGGTTTATTTCAGTAACTCTGATTTATTGTCAGTTGATTTGGTTCAAAATAATCAAACTAACTGAAATAAGCCTGGCTTATTTGGTAAACTTGTTTTATGAAACAGGCCCCAGGGACCCTAGAATCATCCTAATCTCCATCTAATCTTGCTCAGAGAACTGAAGGCAATACAGACACACAAGATAATGAACTAAAAGGAAACAGGTGTGAATAATCAATGAAACAATGAATCACCATGACAACAAATGAACACAAACTAGAAACCATGTTTTTGAAAACGACACCATCTCCATGTAAAGTACAAAAACGTGAATTTGTGAAAACAGTGACGTAATGCGCATGCCTATCACATGTTCAGTCTGTTGGTGCATAGTGTTTCTTTACAGAGTGACATCACCATCTACTGACCTGGCAGTAGAATACAGCATTTTTAGTCATTTACAAGGATCCATGTGAACGGGGATCGTTTTGACAACAGTGTCATCTTTACGTGAAAAACGAAAAGGAAAAATGTAGGTAAAATAATAAAATGAAATAAATAATAAAATAAAAAATACAGGACAGTCTTTATCAAAAAGTAATCAAATGTAAAACCACTTTGCTGAACTATTTTGCTGTGTTCACACCGCAGCTAAATTAGCTCCTACTTCAGAGTAGGGTCTAAATCAGCTCTATAGGCACTATCAGTGATGTGAGTGTACGTTGATTGGTCAAACGCATGTCAAACACCGGCACCTGGCATTTTTACAAAGCCGTGTAAGCATATTTACTTAAAGGTGCCATCGAATTGAAAATTGAATTTACCTTGGCATAGTTGAATGACAAGAGTTCAGTACATGGAAATGACATACAGTGAGTCTCAAACTCCATTGTTTCCTCCTTCTTATATAAATCTCATTTGTTTAAAAGACCTCCGAAGAACAGGCGAATCTCAACATTACACCGACCGTTACGTAACAGTCGGGCTGTACGCCCCCAATATTTGCATATGCCAGCCCTCGTTCAAGGCATTACACATGGGCAGCCAGTATTAATGTCTGGATCTGTGCAGAGCTGAATCAACAGACTAGGTAAGCACGCAAGGACAACAGCGAAAAATTGCAGATGGAGCAATAATAATTGACATTATCCATGATAACATGATATTTTTAGTGATATTTGTAAATTGTCTTTCTAAATGTTTCGTTAGCATGTTGCTAATGTACTGTTAAATGTGGTTAAAGTTACCATCGTTTCTTACTGAATTCACAGAGACGAGAGTCGTTGCTATTTTCATTTTTAAACACTTGCAGTCTGTATAATTCATAAACACAACATTCTTTATAAATCTCTCCAACAGTGTAGCATTAGCCATTAGCCACGGAGCATATAGCCTCAAATTCATTCAGAATCAAATTTAAACATCCAAATAAATACTATACTTATGCGAACACATTGTAAAGATCCATTTTGAGGGTTATATTAGCTGTGTGAACTTTGTTTATGCAATGATAGAGTCGAGAGCTCGGGAGGGGGCGGAGAGTGCGAGCAATTAAAGGGGCCGCAGCCTGAATCGGCGCATTTCTAATTATGCCTCAAAATAGGCAGTTAAAAAAATTAATTAAAAAAAAAATCTATGGGGTATTTTGAGCTGCAACTTCACAGACACATTCAGGGGACACCTTAGACTTATATTACATCTTGTAAAAAAAACGTTCGATGGCACCTTTAACAAAAATGGAAAACAGCGAAAACGGCATTTACCTGTTGTCTGCAACGTTGTGCTCTTTTCTCCGCCTCGATACTTTAAGTTGTCATAGGTGATTTTGTCTCTTAGCCCCACTTTTTGCTCTTTCAGTCGCGTAGATTATGCATTTACATTCCATCTCCATTATCACGAAGCCTACAATGCACAACAAATACAGCTCCGATCACGGCATCCTCTATTCAGTTTTTTAGCGTTTGTAAATGCCGCGCTTAAAGACGCCACTGTCAGCCGCTTCACAGTTCCTATTCCCAGTGAGAATGCAAGTTCCTAGAACTATTCGGTGTGAAAGCCCCTTATTGTTTAAATCTCATTTTCTTGATTTACAGCGAGTACAATGTTTTATCATGACTAATATCGAGCTAGCTTACTGCAGTGTGCAACAAGTGTCTCATAGCAGCCGCCGAGTGAACACAAAAAGTAGCATTATAACAACTTTCAATGCACTCAAATAGCTAATATGATAAACAGCACTGTGTTACCTCATACGCTTGACTGGAAGAAGCAGAAGCAGCGACTGCAGCATAATAAAAGTTCCACTGCTGTTGGGACGTATGTCGCGCTCGTCTCTCATTAGCAGTTGCTCCAGAGGCCTCGTTTCAGCTCTCACAGCTCTCCGCCCTGCTCTGCTTCACACTACAGAAATGTTAATAATCTCATCCATGAACATGATTTCTGCCTGAGTCCCATCCCGATTCTTTTCCACAGGCTGTAGACGTGAAGACAACACCTCCCATGATTCTGCGGAATCAAGGCGTCATCAAGCTATACCTTTGTTTTGAATAAGCGACCTCTAGTGGCAAAAATGTACACATTGTGGCTTTAAAGGAACACTCCACTTTTTTTGAAAATAGGTTCATTTTCCAACTCCCCTAGAGTTAAACAGTTGAGTTTCACCTTTTTTGAATCCATTCAGCCGATCTCCGGGTCTGGAGGTACCACTTTTAGCATAGCTTAGCATAGTTCATTGAATCTGATGAGACCAATAGCATATCGCTCAAAAAATGAACAAAGAGTTTTGATATTTTTCCTATTTAAAACTTGACTCTTCTGTAGTTACATTGTGTACTAAGACCGACGGAAAATGAAAAGTTGCGATTTCTAGGCCGATATGGCTAGGAACTATACTCTCATTCCGGCATAATAATCAAGGAACTTAGTCTCATCAGATTCAATGAACTATGCTAAGCTATGCTAAAAGTGGTACCGCCAGACCCGGAGATCGGCTGAATGGATTCGAAAAAGGTAAAACTCAACTGTTTAACTCTAGGGGAGTTGGAAAATGAGCCTTTTTTTTTTTTTTTTTTTTTTAAAGTGGAGTGTTCCTTTAACAAAGATTAATAAATGCTGTAGAAGTGCAGTTCATTATTAGTTCATTTTAATTAATGTAGCTAACTAATGTTAAATAATAAAACCTTATTGTAAAGTGTTACCATTTTCTCTTTGTTTTATGTTGTCTGAATAACATACAGAGAGCAGCAGGAATATTAGACTGTTGTCACTTTAAGAGAGAATGCACAGATCCAATATACTGATACATATGCGACTTATGTCCCCAACTGTTTATGTTCACTTAAGACATAACTGATGGTGTTTAAGCGAATACTCACCAAGCTGGGCATTTTGACATATTTCTGTTTTTAACCATTTATATGAGCAAAGCTTAAAGTTCACTTTTCTTCTCTGTATTCCACTCTGTCTCAGAACAAATGCACAGAAAGCCACTGAGAGAACAGAATCTCTTTCGTGACTTAATGCAGTTTTATTAACTCATTTTATTATCGAGCATGTCCTGCAGTTTAGCAACAGCACACTGTCTTTTATGTTTAATCAAGTCAAGCAATTTTAGCTGCGCATAGGAAAATTGTCTTGCGAGTTTTGCGTAATCTGATTGGCGCTTCTGATCAGCCTTTATAGAGACCACCGATCAAACTATATAAAGCTATTATCGGCTGATAATGATCAGCACCCGATCAATCGGAGCACCCTTACTAAAAGACCATAAAAAAAGACAGCAAAACACCAAGCGTGATGGATAACTAGCCGAACTGTGACCACTTGACTTCAGCCTTAATCTCATCTCTCTCCCGCTCATTTGATAGTGTTTATGGATCAGTCAATTGAATTTGAGACATCAGCATTTTTTATATATTATGATTTCTGTGGATTGTGTCTCTTATCACCCACTTTATTGTGCATCATTAGCTCTTCCGTTCCTGTCGTGTTGCTGCAGAAGAGGCTGACAGCTTATACTGTATACAGCAAACCTCTCGCCCACTTCTCTTAGCCTACAAGTGCCTTTTTGCAGTGTGCAGTGAAAAGCAGAGTAACTTAGCAATAGAAAACCTTTTATTTATCACCCAGAGGACAGCCTGAAGATAGCGCTTATGTCCAGAGTGTCCTCCCACACACACATTTCATACTCACACACACCTTAAATGACCCTTGTGAAAAAGGCACACTTGAGCGTTCTTTCAAGAGAGTACTTGATATAAAAATAATGTTCTTAATGCTCATACTTCATACAAATTTTAGTTTGTACCAAAAGTTTTATTTTGTAATTACTTATTGCAACCTCACTGTATTAAAGTGACATTTAATTAGTGTTGTAAAGAATATTAAAAGTGCATTTTTTACCCACTTTAGTTATGTAATGTAATACAGGATGCACTGACCGGTAGAATCAAGTACTCCAGAGAACCATGTATATTTTATGTAACTGCTGAAAAAAATTGTCAACTTCTCAAGCAACTACTTTACTCTGATTCGTTTTTTTCACCTCTGGGTATTTTTAATTAAATCCCCCAGAAATAGGCGGTAAACAGACGAGCGGCAAGCGAGATGTTTTTCTAAATGTAGCTGACTGTTCATTAGAAGAGTCAAACACAGAGACGTGCTCTAAATGCTTATGCCCGTGGGGACACATCTGATTGGCACAACCTCCGTACATGATTTAACAGAATAGTGTTTGTGTGTGTGTGTGACAGAGAGACAGAGCAGGAGACTGAAAGATGTGGCTCTTTGGTGTGGATTTGAGCACCTCGCTGAACTAATTATTCTTGACATACTCGGTGCTAATGAGGAAATATGTTGAACCAAAAACTGACCTGTTGAAAACGAGTATGAATGAAGACACGTGTGTATTCAGGGTGTAAGAATCAGTATTTTTTTAACAATTTCCTTCCCATAGTTATGAACTGCTCCAAGATTTGGGTTGAAGGTTCAAATGCAGCTTTATTGGAACAATCCAGAATCATAATTCATATACCAGGCAAAAGGTCAAACAATCCAAATGAGCAACCAGGTAGAAAACACAGGCAAAAGGGCAATCCAGAAAACAGGTGGATAATAAAAAAAAACCGAGACCAAGATAACACTCAGAAATGCAGTGTAACAACATACAAGACTTCGCAATGAATGATGGAAAACACAGGGCTGATATAGGCAGAGTTAACAAGGATAATGAGACACAGGTGGATGTAAACAGGCATATTGGGTCTGGGCAATGGGTTATGGGAAATGCAGTCCATGGTGAGATAAAAACAGAAAGGAGTGCCCTCTGGTGGAAATCAAGCAGGGGCGTTTCATCCGAGGAGGCAAGGGAGGCAATGCCTCCTCAAAAAAAAAACAAAAAAAAAAAACAAATAGGATGAGAAAATAATCCATATTACATATAAAACAACACAAATATTACAAATTATGACATTAAAAAGAGTCACTCGTATTTCTAAAGGAACACTGCCCAACAGCGACACCCGCAGGTAAAGTTACAGCAGGAGTCATGCCTCCCTTTCCACTCATAGAAAACTATTAGACCCCTAAAGAGTGCAGTGGGTTTTGTAGGGGGTAATTGAGAATGAATGGGAGAAAGTCACTTGAGAGGAGGCAATGATTGGATGTAATTGGTTATGATTGGATATGATTGGTTTGTGCAATAAATCCCGCCTCTTGTTGACGTGCACGTTCCGCGCGTCGGTTTGAATGAACAAATGATGGCATCAATGGGAAGACTAATTGAAAAGTAAACAGATCACCCAGTTAGATATCATCGCTTTATGTCACAATCAATGTCAAACTTGAAATGGACTTTAAGCATGATGACTGTGGGGATTTTAGTGCAATCAGCTTGGTGAAATTAAAAAATACATCTTCATTTACAAAGCATGATTGATGATCCAAAATAGCCTGACTATTAAAAAGAAAACCATCATTACACAAATAAAATATATTGTTTATATTATTATTGCCTTTAGTTATTATTTTGGAATGAATGTAGAAATGCTTAAAACACTAACTTGATTAGATTGACTTGGTTTTGATAAATAGAACATTTATTACAATAAATTGTTAATGTAAAATTACAAAACAGAATTGTATTTGATTTCTTTTTTTCCTTTTTTTTGATGTAATGTAAAGTAATGTTCATTTAACAAGGAAGATGTGTCAACGGTAAGAGTAATGCACATGAATTTACATTGATTCATAAATAAATAAAATGTGACTCCTCATTTCAGATCACCACTGCACGCCACTGAAATCAAGGACACTTCAGCTGGTGGATGTAACACCCGTATTTAAATATTTTCTAAGGGAATATATGAATGGATAAAATGCATACCTTGAATTAGTGATAATTAATTTAGTCTTAGTCCTGTGTCAAATGTTCTTTTTAGTTTTTATCACATTTATTCAACCTTGTCCTGTTTTTGTTTAGTCGACTAAATGTCTGAGCATTTTAGTCTAGTTTTAGTCAATGAAAACGTATATTTTCGTCATGCTGCATAATGTTTAAACTGATAACAATGATTATTTTGCTCAAAATTATAATCGCAATGATTGTTGTCATTTGAGAAATTATTTTTTACCTATAAGCACAAACTCATATGCATGGTTTATTTTACCTCATTTAGAGGCACCATTTTCAACAAAAATCAGAAAACTTTTGATGTGTTTTGGCTGTTTATTTACATTACAACAGCGTTTGGGGGGCCTAAAAAATCTATTGAAAACAGGTTTCAAAATGGAAGTTTTTGAAAAAGATATCATTATTGTCTCTATGTAAACTACAAAAACGTGAATTTGTGAAAACAGTGACATCATGTGCGTGTGTATTATGTGTTCAGTCTATAGAGGCGTAGTGCTTCTTTACAAAGTGACATCGCCAACTACTGGCCTGGCAGCAGAATACAGTGTTTTTAGTCGTCTTCACTGATCCGTGTGAACTGGAATCGTTTTGACAATGCTGTTGTCTGTACTTGAAAACTCCTAGATCCCTGATTTATAATAGACATTGTAGAAAGAGCACATGGTTGCCAGATTGCTAAGATTAAGTAAAACACCATGCAGAAAATGTATCATTTTAACAGAAAAGCTCTGATTGGGGAATTTAAACTCTTGACATCTGGCAACCACAAACATGAACGCACATAGTAGAGGCTTGTACAGCACTCTGTGATATTTTGTCTCTTTTTCAACAAAAATAAAAAGAGATTTTAGTAAAGGTTTTATTTTTTTAAATACATTTTAGTCTCATCTTTTTTTGTCAATGATATTGCATGTTGATATATTCACACTTATTGTTTAATTAACTTATTGCCATCTCGTCTTAGTCTTGAACATTTTTTGTTGATGAACATTTTTCGTTAACGAAATGAACACTACCTTGAATGTAGCATACACTCTAAAAAATGTTTGGTTAAAAACAACCCAAGTTTGGTTGAAAATGGACAAAACCAGCAATTGGGTTGTTTTAACCCGGTGGTTGGGTTAAATGTTTGCCCAACCTGCTGGGTAGTTTTATTTAACCCAACTACTGATTAAAAATGACTATATGGCTGCCTTAAAATGAATCCAAAATAGGTGAGAAATTAAAAATCAGACACATAATTACTAGAGGCAACAATAATAATCAAAAGGTGTACATTTATTAATAAGCAATTTAATAAATGTTTATTCATTATCTTATTAATAAATGATCATTTATTAAACATTTTAATAAATGTTAATTTCCAGCATATTTTGGGTTCATTTTAAGCAAGCAATACAGTAATTTTTATACAACAGTTGAGTTAAATAAAACTACCCAGCATGTTGGGCAAACATTTAACCCAACCACTGGGTTAAAACAACCCAATTGCTGGGTTTGTCCATTTTCAACCCAACTTGGGTTGTTTTTAACCCAGCATTTAGTTGCTTTCTATAAAAGCTCCAAAAATATGTTCAGATAATTTATTTAAAGAAACTACTGGAAAAACACAAAGATTTGAGTTGTTACCCTCAAAGTTGCTTGAACCAGAAACAGGAATGAAAGGATTTTAAAGGTATTATTGCCAATTTGTGAACTGGCTATGACCCTCTGTCTTTCAATCTCTAAGTAGCATAACAGAGGATGTTTTTTTTTAATGAGCTAGCATGATGAAATTAAATAAGTCCATATCTCTCAACTTCTAATGCATAACCTTCACTCTCCATCTGTGTTGATTCAGAGATGCACCGAAATAGAGGATCACTAAATATATCAATCCCCGCTTTCTCCATTAACTGCCAAAGACTGCAAGCGTCTGATTTTCTCTGTGTGCATGTTGGTTTCTTTCTTTTTCTTTGTCAGTCAAACTGTAGTTCACCCCAAAATCAACATGAAAATAAAGTACAGCACCTTTTTGAATTTGTATCATACGGGACGTGAGGGTGAGTAAATCATTTTCATTTTTGAAATAACTAACACTTCTAAAAAGTTCATCCTGATGATTAAAAACATCCATCTCTCTTAATCCCCTTTGATGAGGATGATGGTGATTCTGAAGTGCTCATCCTCTGACGCATCTCTCTCTTGATAAGAGTCTCTCTGATTAATTTAAATCACATGAATATTGAGATGAGGATGAGAGATTGAACAGCTTTGATTGACAGTATCAGAAGCAGCAGTGCTAATCTGCCCTGATTCATCATCTCAACAGCTGATTAAACTAAAACACAAGCCCTTCACAGTGAAACTAACACTTGTCTACACTGAGAGTGAGCAATGAGACAAATGTTCCCATTATAATAAAATAAAGTTGTCTACAGTGTAAGTGGAAGCGTTCTAGTTTTCGTTTTTTTCCATGTGTCCATGTTTTGCTTGCTTGCATTGTAGACTTGAAGTATATTTATGGTGTACAATGTTGTGTTTTTATGTCATGTTGTGTCATTTTCTTGCAGTGCAGAGCTCACACATACCCAGTAATTCAATCAAATCAAGCTCAAGAGGAGAGTGTGAATATCTGATCAGAGGTAATGAAGCAGGTGTTCAGGGTGAGCTGGTCTTGAGACCGATAAAGAAGGTTAATGTTCTGCAGAATTCGATTTCTCTCCCCGCTTTTCTGCCTCCATCACACAGGGTGCGTCTCAATCAGCTCCCGAGCTCGTGAATCGGTATATTGTGTGCATGAATTCAGGCACTGCTAAGGACAGTAAGGACCCTAGTTCACTACACATTGGAACACTGATGACTCTATTTCCGGTGACATGACAACATCCTCATTGTGTAACATCATTGTATTTATGAACAACAGCAGAGATGATATCTTTCTGAATATGTTATTTTAAGTACATTATGATAAGTACTTTGCTTGTTACATATGTGTGCAACATTTCAGCCATAAAATACATCATAAATGTTAGATTATGTTCAGTACCTGTCTAGCGATGTATGTTTGTGGTGAAATCTAAAAACATCTATGGCGTGTCGTTAAGTATAGTGAGTTGGCTCATGTAATTCACGTTTCACACTTCAGAACTTCCGTTAAGGGAACATAGTGAACATCGATGCTCCCTGGTTTTCATGGAGCATTGTGGGACTTTTTAGGGAGCGAATGTTTCAGTGCACTGGAAGGATTCTGTGATTGAGACAGCACTTAAAATGGCTGACTCCCTAATAAGTGCCCTGACTACTGAACTTGGAAGCTGATTGAGACGCATCCTCAGTTTCATGAACGGTGCATCTTCTAATGTAAATTGTAGACATGATTGTGTTTGCAGGCAAACCTGTAGGATGCTTACACTTTAGAGAGTTCACATTCACATGACCTTCTGTCTGTCTTTCATGCTGCTCTTTTCCATACACTGAAAGCTGGTGGAGACCAAGGGCTGTCAAGATCTAAAATACCATAAAACTTTCACAAAAGCAGTCCATATGACTTGTGCAGCATATTTCTTGCCTGCATTGTCTTCTGAAGCCATGTGATTGCTTTGTGACAAACAGATGGAAATAAGCAGGGTTTTCACAGCTAAAATATTCAATAAAATATTTTTGTGTTCCACTGAAGAAAGAAAGTCAAACAAGTTTCGAAAGACAAAAGACCTTCAACTGAACCCATAAGAGTTTTGGGTTACACTTTATTTCGATGGTCCACTTTAGACATTCAACTATAAGTAGCTCATTAGAGTATTAGTAGACTTTTAGGTTAGGATTAGAAGAATAAGTTGACATGCAGTTGCAAAGTTATAGTCAGTAGAATGTCTGTTGGGGAGCATTAAAATAAAGTGTTAGCGACTTTTGTTAATCTTCAAAACACAAATGAAGATATTTTTAATGAAACCAGAGAGATTTCTGTCACTCCATTGAAAGTACATTACATCAATCTTCAAAAAGTTTATAAAGACACTGCAAAACTAACGCACATACATTGTCAAACCTGGTTAGATTTTTACTACCAAGTAAAAGTCCAACAAGAAGCAAAATCACAGAACATGATGTATACATAAAGCACATCAAATATGATAAATGAAGCTCAATCGTGCTCTTTCTTGATGCACAATAACTAATGAGGTTTCTTATTGGTATAAAGCAAGTGCGTTTGGACTTTCTTGTTTACTGTATTGATATGCAGTATGTACACACTTAAAAAAGTGCTAAACAGCACCAACAGTGGTGTAAGGCTCTTTGTAAGGCAGTGGTGCTATATAGCACCATAACCACCCCAAAGAACCACTGAAAAACCATACAGGAGCTTAACAGTTTCTGTATATGGTAGCGGTGCAATATAGCACCTATAGTCATACCAAAGAACCGGTGAAGAACCACTGAAGAACCACTGAAGCACTAAGATTTGGTGCTATACAGCACTTAAAGTGGTTCCCCTATGATTACGAGCCAAAGAACCACTTTTAGCACTGTATAGCACCACCTTTTTTTGAGTGTGTGTGTGCTGATTAAAGGTGCCCAAGAATTCTTTTTCACGAGATGTAATATAAGTCTAAGGTGTCCCCTGAATGTGTCTGTGAAGTTTCAGTTCAAAATACCCCATAGATTTTTTTAAATTATTATTTTTTTAACTGCCTATTTTGGGGCATCATTAACTATGCACTGATTTTTTCAGTGCGCCGCCCCTTTAATTCACGTGCTTCCTGCCACACGAGCTCTCAATTATATTACAGCACATTTACAAAGTTCACACAGCTAATATAACCCTCAAATGGATCTTTACAAGATGTTCGTCATGCATACTGTATGCATGCTTCGAATTATGTGAGTAAAGTATTTATTTTGATGTTTATATTTGATTCTCTATGAGTTTGAGGCTATGCTCTGTGGCTAACGGCTAATGCTACACTGTTGGAGAGATTTATAAAGAATGAAGTTGTGTTTATGAATTATACAGACTGCAAGTGTTTAAAAATGAAAATAGCGACGGCTCTTGTCTCCATGAATTCAGTAAGAAACAATGGTAACTTTAACCACATTTAACAGTACATTAGCAACATGATAACGAAACATTTAGAAAGACAATTTACAAATATCACTAAAAATATCATGTAATCATGGATCAAGTCAGTTATTATTGCTCCATCTGCCATTTTCGCTGTTGTTCTTGCTTACCTAGTCTGTTGATTCACCTGTGCAGATCCAGACGTTACTGGCTGCCCTTGTCTAAAGCCTTTCATAATGTTGGGAACATGGGCTGGCATATGCAAATATTGGGGCGTACACCCCGACTGTTAAGTAACATTCGTGTTATGTTGAGATCTGCGTGTTTTTTAAACAAATGAGATTTACATAAGAAAGAGAAAGCAATGGATTTTAAAACTCAATGTATGTCTTTTCCATGTACTGAACTCTTGTTATTCAACTATGCCAAGGTAAATTCAAATTTCGAATCTAGGGCACCTTTAATGTTTTTATGTAAATAAAAGCCAAAATGAAATTTGTTCACCTGAAGTTTACATTTTGAAGCTTGAAAGTTTTGGTTACAGAATTTCAATGGAAGGATAGAAATCTCTCAGGTTTTATTAAAAAAATATCTTTTTTTTTTGTGTTTCAAAGATGAAGGAAAATCTTGGGTTTCTCTCATCTCTCTATCTGTTTGCACTGAGATAGGTTTGTCCTGGTTTTTAAACATCTCTTGCAACATTGTCTCGCAGTGCTTTCGGTCAGGTTTGAACAGTGGGAACAGATGTTTGCCTCCTCTGAGAGCTCATTATGGACAGCGTCAAATTAAAGCAACGGTGTCTGGTTAATTGCAGTTAGTACTATAACCCTCTTTAATGATCATTAATCAGTAACGTCAGTGTGATTATGTGCCGCTTACTCTGATTGAAGAGTGAAAATATGCATGTGCTCAACCCTGAGAATTATTAAAAGAACTGCAAAAACCTATCCTGGGTGTACCATTTACTCACCTTCAGGTTACAAACTCATTTAAACGCTTTATTTCACAAAAGAAGACATTAGACAGAAAGTCTAATATTCTCTTTTCCAAGCAATGAAAGATACAATACAACAATCATAAACGTATGACATTTTAAGTCTGAAATCATGTAGCATTATTTGCATAAAATCATACTTCTTCTCTGAAATCTCATCAAACAGGACTCGTTTTGGCTGCTTTGACAGCAGTAGCATCAAACATGTGTAGAGGAATTTTTATTGTTTGTCATTTATTTTCTTGATATATAAAATTATGCATTATTTGTTTTCTCTCTGTCTTCTATGACATTTAAAAACAGCTTGTTCAGTGGGAAATTACTGTTTATGTTGTTGTATTTTAAGAAGCACTTGTGAGGCGAAGGTGCAGATGTGTTTGTGTAGACAGCTTGGAGTTCAATAGGGCATTTGCTAAGTTTTAGACCCCTTTCTTTTTTTATTCTTCTGTTCCGTATATGGTAACGTGTTATGATTGGTTTGGGGTAACAAGGAACAATAAGAGGGGTATATAAGACAGCCACACTGGGTAAGGGTGTTTTTCTCTGTAGAACTCTGTATCTGCACTGAACAACCTTCTTGCAAGAATAAAATCAACGAAGACATTTTCTGAGTGATTGTTTCATTACATTCTCACCACTAAAGGAATAAAGAATTTTTCCACGACACATGCCCTAGTGAAAAAAGTGCATTTTAGCATACTTTTAAAAAGAGCACTTATTACAGTAACGAACATATAAGAATACAATTAAGTGCGAACTGAATGTAATGTTTTTAGACATTTAATTACATTTTAATTGCAATTAAATGAAAATTTATTATGGTTTAAATCTATTTAAAGGTGCTCTAAGCGATCCTGGGTGGAGTAACTTTCTGTTGACGTTCGAAGTGTTGTCAAACAAAACAGAGACTAGCTAGACCCTCCCTCCTCCTCCCCCTCCCCTCCATGCTTCCTGAAACAGTCATGAACGCGCATTTAAAATCATTCTTGTCGGTTATTGGTTGGAGCATGTTTATTATGTTTCATGGTCCAGGCTGCACCAGTTTGTTTTTGTGTCCGTTTTTGGAGCTTGTGGCAACTACAGAGACCGCGTTTTTTTACAGTGTGTTCAGGGGACAGGCAGCTAGCGGATAGTGAGATGTTTGCTGTATGTGACAAAAAATGTTTTGGCCTAAAAACACGTGACATCACTTAGAGCACCTTTAAAGGTCCCGTTTTTCGTGGTTTTTTGAAGCTTTGATTGTGTTTATAGTGTGCACTATAACGTGTGTTCATGTTTCGTGTGTAAAAAAACAGTATTTTTCACATAATTTACTTATCTGTATACCGCTGTTTCCACTGTCATAAAAACGGGCTGATGACTTCCTTGTTCTATGAAGTCCCTCCTGCAGAAATACGTAACGAGTTCTGATTGTGCCAGCGGTTCCTGTGTTGTGATTCGACAGCAGCTTAGCGCTTCTTGCCCGGAAAGGTCACGCCTCTTACCATAACGTGTGCTGCACATAGTTTTACATGTGGATTATTGTGGTGTTGTGTCGAATGAACACAAAAGACAATAGTTCCCGAGAGACTGAACTCTTTAATCTCCACAAGCAGCGACAGAAAATGTACAACGTTAGCACTCACTCAGAAGAGTACCTCATACGGAAAACAGCTATATACATAAACATAGTCCCCTCTTGTGGCCATTATGTGCACTGCAGTCCAACATTAACTATTGCAGTAAGGAAAGCACAATTATAATTTTCGGGAACCGAGTTAAACATAAATTGTAACCATTGATCTCTAAGTACAGCGTCCCTTGGAAGGCCAAACAAAGGTGATTGGACTGCGGGATGAAAATAACAGCGTTTCGACGACATGGCGACAAACACACTCTACAAATGCAACTCTTGCTCTTTCCCCGTGGGAGCGCAACAAGACCATGCCCCCTTTTTTGTGTATTCCTGTGGGCGGAGGTTAGTCAAAAAACTGTTTTAGTGACGTCATTAAAGAAGGAAGTAGAGGGATGTAGTCCAAACTGGCCGTTCGATGTAGGCGACTTCTGTTAAATAAAATATCTCGCTTGGCATTGAACTTTGAGCTTTAAATTTTTACAGATTTTATTTATACTCTAACAACAACATTACACACTAACTAAAGTTTGAAACATGGGATCATGAAGAACGGGACCTTTAAAATGCAATTAGTTGAACTTTAGAGGGATTTTATGACCCACTTAAGTAAGACTTCTTTATATGTAATTTATTGATAATTAACCCTGGCAGGAGTTTTCAAAAAGTTCGATTTCAGTGACCGGATACTGCGTTTGCATGTGGACGAACAGCCAAACCTTTTCCTAAGCCCCATGTTCAGTATATGTTTCTTTAAATGATTGCAATCAATTAGAATGGTCAAAAAAGTATCAAAAAGCAGTCCAATAAGGTGTGGGAATGGTGCTTCATCTTCGTTAGTCGCCCCCAGGTGTAGTCAGTGAAAGCTCCACCATGGCTCCTCCCCCCGTCGATTCCACTGTCGGCTATCATCCTGGCTGTGCTCTGGACCACCTCGCCTCCCTGGCTCCTCCCACCATCATCACTATTTGGTTCTTTCCACCAGGGATTTGTCTTCCACCAGTTCCTCGTCTGCCTCCTGAACAACCTCCGAGGTACCTTTCACTTGGGCTTTGTTTTTCTCCAGGGGCCCGTTTCAGAAAGAAGGTTAAGTGAAAATATAAGTATTTTATCCCTGAAATGAGGGAAACTCTGGGTTTTCCGTTTCAGAATGGGAGGTATGTCAAACCCGAGAAACCAGGATAAGTCAAGCCTGTTTCTGAAAGAGAGGTAACTTATACTCAGAGTCAGTTACCATGGTAACTTACTCTGTGAACCTAACCTGGTCGGGAGCAGGTTTTCTTCGGTAAACCCATGAGTTTCTTTCGGTCTCCTCCCCCTTTTTAAAGTGCAAGTGATATTTAAATAGTTCACTGGTTCATTCACACTGCAAAAATGCTTTTTGTACTAAGTATTTTTTGTCCTATTTCAAGTACAAATATCTAAAAATACTTAAATCAAGATGGATTTTCTATATAAAAAATGATATAAGATAGTCTTGTTTCCATCTAAATTAAGTGCGTTTTACTTAAGTAAAATTATCAATATCTGCCAGTGTGGTAATAAAAATATTCTTGATGCAAACGGAAAACAAGATTATTCTGAGTGTGTATTACTCAAGGTCAAGGTAGCATTTGTACTAAGTACAAATTTACAGTAGCTCCACCCACCAATGTCAGACCAGGTTAAAATTGACCCACATTCTCATGGCTGCAGTGGTATAAGCAGTAGTGTGTTGGGTGCGGAGAATAATCTTGTGATGTGATTTACTGGGTTCGAATCCACCTTTTGCTGAGCTTGCTTTTCTCCCTTTTCCCATCACATCAGAAAAATGAAGAAAATGTTCTAAAAGTGGAAGTAAATTGCCTAACGAGTGTATAATAATGATAAAATCATTTACACTCTTATTATTGCATCGTGTTAAATTTCTTTTTTTCTGCATGTGGGATACCATGAAAATGAATATTATATAAATAACTTACCATTCTACCAGTTTTCACCTTTGATATTTTAACAGTGATAAGAATTAAACTTGCATTGACTCAGAAGTATCCAGACGTCCTTTCGTCACGTGCTTTTGCCATGGTGAATCGTAATATCGGAGCTCCATTAATTATGGCTTTTTATAGTCGTGGTGCAGGACTTCCTTTTCTGACACATGGGGCCCTATCATACACCCAGCGCAATAAAATGCCAGGCACAATGCAAGTGTTTTTTGCTAGTTTCAGCCTTCACCCATAGGCGTGCTGGTCTAAAAACGAGGTGTGTTCAGATGCATTGTTGGCGTGTTGCTATTTCAAGGCAATTGAAAAAGACTGCACTATTGACCAACAAAAACCTGATCTGTCAATGGTGCAGTATTTTATTTTATTTTTTAGACAGGTGCACAGTGCGTATACACAAACATGACAAATATTAAAAATAAACAAAAGAAATTAAAAAAAATACCATCGTTAAACTAGCAAAAGAGGGCTCGGACATGCCCTAAATGCATCTGCGCCATGCGCTTTAGACTGTGTGCTTAGATTGTTAAAATAGGGCCCATGGTCATATCATAAGACAAGAAGAAGAAAATGGAAGATCATTTGCTTTAGTAATCTTATTTAAAATGACATGAACTGTACATAAAAATATGTGTGTGTGTTTGTATGAAGGAGGAGAGAAGCCTTTTCTCAGGTATAATTTTTTATTTTGCATGTTCAGAAATTCAGTTTTTCTTTGCCAACGTTGTGTGATAAAGGGTACTTTTATAAGGATGTCTTTGCTGACAATATTTTTGGAAGTAATCACATATTACATGTATTAGTGCACAATATAGCTCTAAAAATAGTTGTATTTATTTATTTTTGATTTCATGACATTTTTAAAAAAGATTTATTATTTTGTATTGCTCTCTGAGCATTGTCTTATGATTAGGGCTGTCAAACGATTAATCGTGATTAATCGCATACATGATAAAAGTTTGAGTTTGTATAATATATGTGTGAGTAATGTGTGTAATTAATATGTATATATAAATACACACAAATTAATGTATATATTTAAGAGAAATATGTTATTTATGTACAAAAAAATGTATTTATATATAATATAAATTATATAAAAATATAAATAAATACATATACTTGTAAATATTTCTCAAATATATACATGGATGTGTTTGTATTTTTATATATACATAATAATTACACACAGTACACCCACATATATTAGGCAAACTCAAACTTTTATTTTGTATGCGATTAATCGTGATTAATCGTTTGACAGCCCTACTTATGATATGTGAATTAATCATTTTCTCTGTGATTCTGTGACACTGTTCCACAATGTTGCTCTAAGGCATCGAAAAAATATTTTGGGATGAGTCAAAAAACATTTCTTATCAAAAAATTTTCCCTAATGAACTAAGAAATAATGTGGAATCATTTTATCACGTGCTCTCTTTAAGAATACTTAAGTAGCTTTTTATTTCATTAATATTTTATTATCTAAAATTACAGTTTTTTAAATATACTTCAAAGATTTGAAGTACACTACAAGTATGCACTTCTTTTACACGAGGTTCATTGGTTCGTGTCTAATCACACAAATGAGTTTTGAGAGTTATGATGGAGAAGATTTTTAGTGCAATAACTTAAATTCAGTCCCTTCCTCACTTAAAGTGTGACTTCAGAAAAATGTGAAAATTGCACACAAGTCATAAGGACTACTTTTATGGTGCTTTTGAGCTTTGTTGTCATTGTAAAGAGACATTTAGTGTGTGTTCCAAAGAAGAACAGAAAGCCATACAGTACTGAAGTGACATGAAGGTGAGTAAATAATGATGTTTTTAAATGCAGAAATCTGTGAATAACCAGACCAGTTTTTCTCCTTCCTATTTATTCTTTCTTTTTCACATTTATGTGCATCTGTACTGTGTGTTTAGAGTGATTGCTGTTCTATGTAATTGCTGACATTTCTGCGAGTGTGACAGTTATAAAAGCAGTTTTTTGCAGTGAAATCGTGTGAATGTAACGATCAGTCTTGAACAGCCTTGCAGATGTGCGATGACGGAGCTTTTATGACTCGACTCATCTGAAATCTATCTGTTTGAGAGCTGGAACAGGTCTAATTACTAGCTGCTAAGCAAATACAATAAGCCAACAAAAATATATTTTCCTTCTTTTTTTTGGTTTTTGCTTGGTCTCTTTAGACAACAATGCAATGTGGGAATTCAGTACACACAGTCAGCGTGTTATTTGCATTTATAATGTATTCCTTTGTTATCCCACACATTATTTTCAAAGCAAAGGATTATGGGTTGTTTTGTTGTTGTTGTTGTTATTGTTGTCTCCCTCTGTGTATTTGATCAGCTGGGCTGAACCCTCACGCTCAATCCCATTTACCTTTGTGGAGCTCGTCCAAATAAAACATCTCTCAGTGCTGTATTCTTTTTCCATCCATCCCTCGGTCTCTGAGTGTTTGTTTAATATTTTTCATGATGTTTTTTCCAGATACATCAGTTCATTTTACAAGTTGCAGTAACCAAATCTGTCTGTTTATAATTTTGTCATATCATTTTTGACCATTTCTTTCTTTCAGGGCAGAGAAAGACAACAATGTTGTCAATACAACCATTTCAACAGTGTATTTGGTCCTTTAATTTTCACCGGAGGTTTATTTAAATATTGTAAAACCTAAAAATATCACTCTTGTTTATCTTATTTGTAAGAGTTGTCTGTTTTAATGTTGCTTAATTTTCTTTAGAGCAGGACTGTGGCTTGTTGCCCTGGGAGTATTTAAAATGTTTAATGTGTGTGTGTGTGCAATTCTGCAAGTTATTATATATTGTCAGGCTGAGATATAATCAAACTGAGATATAATAAAAAAGTCAGAAGAGTGTGATAAAAAAGTCGCAATTACCTTTTTTATTGTTTTATTCCGAGGCAGAAACAAGCTTCTGTATTTGTTATGTTACACTGCAGCTTTGCTAATTTTTAGTTTGTTGATTTTTAATAAAGTGTTCTGTTTTTTTGTGTTGCTTTGTTAATATTACAGGAAGTGTTCTAGTTTGTCGCATTGCTGCTTAATTGACATTCAAATTTAGTCACAAAGCATTGCAGCTTTTGTATATTGCAACTTGATTTTAAAGGGATTGTTCACCCAAAAATGAAAATTATACCATGATTTACTCACCCTCAAGCCATCCTAGGTGTATATGACTATCTATCTATCTTTCAGGTGAACACAATTGGAGATATAGCCAAATGCATCTGACGTACGTCCGAAAAGCGTTAACTTCCACAAAGTACTGCACAATGACATGACGTCAAGCACGTTAGAGCATAGAACATAGTGTAACACCTCATGGCGTAGTCTAGATCATCATGTTATTGTGTACTATGTCACAGAAGTTAATGCTTTTTGGAAGTACGTCAAATGTGTATGGCTGTCGTGCCGGAAGCTCGTTATTTTACTTTATAAAGTTGTAAATGTGGATATTTGTCTTATGCTTTGTTCACACCGAACGCGTCTGG
Organism: Chanodichthys erythropterus; assembly: GCF_024489055.1. Lineage (NCBI taxonomy): Eukaryota > Metazoa > Chordata > Actinopteri > Cypriniformes > Xenocyprididae > Chanodichthys > Chanodichthys erythropterus. Next base: position 8,170,345 of record NC_090240.1, on the reverse strand, counting down.
GGCGTCAAATTCATGTCAGATGCGACTTTCGAACATTTTGAAGTCAGACGCTTCAGGCGCGCGTCTAAAGTGTGTTCAGACGCGAATTCGCGTCATGGGAGGAGCTTCCATCTCAATTGCACAGATCCTCTGAATAAACACATCATCTCTAGCCTGACTTCGTCATACTCATATTCTAGGCAGAATGTGAGTCTGATACTGCTCCATTGCGCTTGAATTATGGGGCGTGTCTTAACCGAACCAGTAAATAAAAAAAACTCTGCACTCAATTGGATAGACCTACAACCAATTAGAGCAACGCAGTAAGTGACGTATGTTGAACTTGTACTTAAACTTTTGCCGAATCCCGTTGGAAGGACGGCAAACACATCTTTCCCATCGACAAATGCCTCAATTGCGGTTCTTTGTTCGTCTTTTAAAATTAATGCGCTGTCGATTTCTTTTATTACAGACGTGATAGCGGAATCTAAACATCTTACTTCTCCAGCTGCAGTCATCGTTGGTGAAAACCAATTCAACCCAAGCGCTCTTTGATGACGCGGGTTGTTACGTAACCGCAGATAGCCTGTCCATCATCGATTAAAGCCCGCCCTGGCAATTTGATTGGCTCGGCCTTCTGGGAGCAGAGCATAATTACTCCACAATGGATCGAGTCCAGACCGAACTTCCCGTCCAAAAAATGTTGTAGGCGGGGTTTGGGCTGGCACCCAGGCTACATCATCTCGTCAATTGGAAACCAGTAGGCAATTTAACTCGGTTATGCCGGCCGGCTTTTGCTAGCTAGCAGGTGGGCTAGTATCAACGGCTAAAATCATGCAAAGCGTTTTACAACTAACCAGATATTGTCAGATTTCTTCGCTTATCCCCTTCCAGGCAAGGTCCTTTTTTTTTCCTGTCTCAAAAAAAATATGATGACACATCATAGGGCTCAGGGTGGCCACACACAGCGACTATTATCTTTGTTCTGGTCTCCACCGCTGATCACGTCATAAACACGTTACAAGCAGAGTCCCTGATTGGTTAACATGCCGCGAATTTTCGCCAAAGTTCAGATTTTTCAACTCGGGCATCTAGGGCGTCAGACGCTCAATTCGCGTGTCTGGCGCGTGAACGCTCAATTCGTGCCGCGCCATTTGCGCGTCACCGGCCGATTCGCGCCGCAGGACGTCTAGACGTGCGTTTATGTAGGCTAAATCAGACGCCCCAAATGCGTTCGGTGTGAACGCAGCATTACACAAATGCATCAGTTCACTTCAGAAGGCCTTTATTAACCCCCTGGAATCCTTTGATTTTTTTTTTCTTTTTTTTTTTTATGGATGGATGCATTTTTTTGTCGTCAAAATGTTGCTACCCATTCACAACCATTATAAACCCTGGAGTGCTAAGGATATTTTTAAATATATCTTGTGTTCATCTGAAAGAAGATAGTCATATACACCTAGGCTTGAGGGTGAGTAAATAATGAGAATAATTTTTTGGGTGAACTATCCCTTTAAGAGGAGTATTCAAACTTGTTGCCTCCCTCTAGGGGTGGGTGAAATATCGGTAGACACGATAGATTGTGTGATGTTTCATCTCCGTGTCATTCAAGTTTATTTGTATTTCACTTTTAACTA